>NC_044550.1:67879013-68185661 GCF_007565055.1 Rhinopithecus roxellana | reverse complement strand
GTGAAATAATTAAAATAATAGAACTGAATGTTAATTTTAAAATCACATTAGAAGAAAAAAAAATTAGGAAATATGACCCTTTAAAGAAGGGCAAAAAAAGTCGGGCATGGTGGCTTATGTCTGAAATCCCAGTACTTTGGGAGACTGAGGCAGGCAAATCACCTGAGGTCGAGAGTTTGAGACCAGCTTGACAAATGTGGAGAAACCCTGTCTCTAGTAAAATTACAAAATTAGCCAGATGTGGTGGCACATTTCTGTAATCCCAGCTATTTGGGAAGCTGAGGCAGGATAATTGCTTGAACCCAGGAGGTGGAAGTTGTGGGAAAAAAAAAAAAAGAAAAGAAGGGCAGGGAGGTACATGGATTTCAAATAGTGAAAAAAATAAAATAAAAATAGTAAGTAGCAAATATAAGATTGTAAAAATAATGAAAATACCAATATTAATAATAAATGCAAAATAATTTAATTTACTAAGTACAGAAATACCCAGAAAGCATTAGAATAATCAACCAGATACATTTAAATAAATCTAAATTAATTTAGCAAAAAACACACCTAAAACACAAAAATACCTATACATTGATAAATGAAGGTATTTGAAATATGAGACATCTTCTAAGCACTTTATACAAATTTACAGATTTATTTAAAAATAATATTTTCAGTTAAGTAAATGTATTGTCCCTATTTTATAAATAAAGTATTAGGGTAGAAATATTTTACTGACAAATAACAAAGACAAAATTGGTTTACTATACTCATATTAACTATAGAAAAATAGACTTAAAGCAAAAACGATGCTCAGGACATGAATTAATAATAAATGTATGCCATCTATTGACTTTATATTGCAGTTTATATTGTATATTTAGATTAGTTAATAAAGTTATGTTGCATATTTCTATACAATTTACATAACAAATTTAATTAACAGGAGCTATAATTTCACCAGCAATAATAATAACCATCTACTTTTTGGGGAAACAACCACATCTTACTTAACACCATAAAGTATAGAAATTATTGTTTGGCTCTCATCTCATTTCTTTTGTGTTCCAATGCCTATGACACATGCAAATCATTCCTTTGAAAGAAAAAATCAGATGGAAGAGAAAGCTTAACAGAAAGAAATGGATTTGAAAATAGAGTCTTCAAAGCCAATGGTTTTATAGAATAGAGGAGAAAAAACAGCATTTTAATGGAAGTGAAACCTTATGCTATGTGCTGATCCAGGTAATCAGAATTTCATAAAATCCCAGAGCTGCACAGATATATCCTATACTTCTCTGACTTACTGCTGAAATAGCTACTATTCTACTTCTGTCTTTCAAACACTTTATTTGAAAGTTATCTTGTTCTGGACACTAAGTCCACATTAGTTCTATTACTTATAACTATATGTGCTCCTTTCACTGCAGACCTAATGCTGTCTGTCTTTTCTCAGTACATTTATGACTCATTGTGATTCCTTCTTCTAATTTTCATCAGCATACACAACATGTATTTCTAACCAAATACAAAAAAAAAATTAATAGGCTACACATATTTAGAGTTAGAACTACACCTTGGAGAAATCTAGTTAGCACCAGTATAGTCATGCAGGCAACTGCCTACTCTGCCTTGAAATAGAAACACAGAGAAGTTCATATTAATAGAGTCCTCATTCAAACACAATGAAAGTAATGATGCATTTTTAAAGTTTTACATTAATTTTATAAAACTTTTCTAAATGTTTAAATCTATAGCCCTATATATTATTTCAGAATTTTTCAGAATAAATTAATTACAATTTTAAATAACTATAGCAGTTATATATAGGAACAATTTATATTGTTTATATTTATATATAGAAACAGTTATATATAGGGATAGTTATTTAGAAACAATTTATTAAGGAGGACTTCACATGCCTTTCCTAAACTAAATTTAACAACAATCTTGTGATATTAACAATATTTTTGAAGATGTGGATAATCGGAGAAGTTGGGATGTTTATAAACATTGTAAGTTTTGCAAAATAATACAGTCAGTATAATATACAGCTAATATAATAATACAGCTAGTAATGATCAAGTTGAAGTCCATGACCTTATGAGTATTCTTTCATATAGGGTAAAGGAACAATTTGGTAGATGTTTAGGAATATAAATTCCATCTCATTCAAGAGAAAATAAAACTTACTTTGTAGAAGAGAGATCCTGAATATACTGTAATCAGTAGAGATCAATATATTATTTTTGTGAAGTTTCACCTGTTAAAACAGAAGCTGGTTATAATTATTTTTCCCAAAATGAAGATTCTACAAATCAAGATTGAAGATTTAGCTGCTTCAGTTTCAGTGTCTTTTAGTGAGAGCTGACAATTAGAAAAGTCTAGCTAATCAAATCAACACATCACCCAGTTACCTTTGTCGATTCACTTAGAAGGTATTTTCTGGAGTACTTGTATTTAAGCTGGATCTAAATTTATGCTGAATTCTTCAACATCACGTTACATAACAAATTATCATGTACAAACTGAAGAATAGCTTTGTAAGACACCTCTTCTGGCCAGGCGGGGTGACTCATGCCTGTAATCCCAGCACTTTGGGGGGCTGAGGCAGGCGAATCACAAGGTCAGGAGATCGAGATCATCATGGCTAACACGGTGAAACCCCGTCTCCACTAAAATTACGAAAAATTAACTGGACGTGATGGCGGGTGCCTGTTGTCCCAGCTACTCAGGAGGCTGAGGCAGGAGAATGGCGTGAACCTGGGAGGCGGAGTTTGCAGTGAGCCGAGATTGCGCTCCAGCCTGGGCAACAGAGTGAGACTCTGTCTCAAAAAAAAAAAAAAAAAAAAAAAAAAAAATCTTTTCTATAAAGTAAGTATATTCAGGGTAACATTTGACTAAGAACAAGTATCTTTTGTCAGTGCAGTGAATTCAGAAATTTATTTTTTTTAATTTGTAGAAAAATTTGCATTTTTAGATATTTTAGATGTACAGAAATGTACAAAGGTAATAGAAAAAAAAATTGATCTCAGTAATTGTAAACACCAACAAAACATTGAAATTCCCTCATGAATTCTCTCCAAATTATAACCTCTCTCCTTATGTCTATAATTAGTAATTATCTTTAATATAGTGTCAACTATTCATATCAAATTGCATTTTTACTTTGTGCTTATATTTATACTATACATGTATCCTAATGACATATTTCTTGCATATTTTAAAATTTTTATAATAATTGGTTTGTACTCCAAGTATTCTTCTGTAAATCCAAAATTCATTACACTGTGTTTGTAAAATTAATTCCAGTAATACATAAAGTTGTTATTTTTATTTAATGAGTAATATATACAAAATAAATTTATAATGCATGTATGCATGTTATGAATAATAGTAATATTAACAAACGTTATACATAAAACAAACAGAAATGCTCTAAAATGTGGAGAGAGGAAAGCAAACTGGCTAGGCGCTTTGGAAATCAAGGAATGAAATCATGGTGAGAAATTTGGGTTTGCTTTTGCTTTTTAGTCATAGACTTGGAGCTAAAATATCAGGCAACCTAGAAAAGCCAACAGGCCCTAACAGCCCCTCCATCCACCCCACACACATAAACAAAAAGCCACCCTAAAAAGCCAGTTATCTCTATCTTATGGAGCAAGATAGTAGCATCCTAGCAAGACAAAATAGTTTGAAACAACTACTCTACTACGGGCACATTCCACAAAAAAAAAAAAAAAAAAAAAAAAAAAGAAAAAGAAAAAAAAAAATCTTGTAATGAGTGACATATCTGCTGGGATAAAGCCCTAGAATATGGAACAGAGAGCTGAGACTTTCATACCTGTCAGACACTAACAAGGGTCCACCCCTGCATGGGGTTAATGGAAACAACATGTTAAAAGGCTCATATTTCCAATCCCACCTCACAATAATGAGACACCTCTCTCCCAAAATACTGAAGTAGGTCAAAAAAGGCCTACTGGAGAAATCAAGACTTTCACTAACCTCCCCAACTCTTACAGTCTTTGCAGTGTCCACATGGGGTGTAGTAAAGAGGCACTTCTAAGCATCCCAACCAAGGTGTATCAGTGGAGGCCTAATTGGGAGCCCTAAATCCCACCCTAACTCAGCACTAGTCATAAAGACCCTCCTCAGATGTCAACACAGGCTGAGGGCACAATCTAGACATCTACCCCACTTAGCAATAAGGAGTCTGTGTATTCCCTTCCCCTGTTATTGCTGTGTCAGAGAAAGTCAGCTAAAGCAGTAGGTTTAATGAAGATACAGACCCTCATACCACATTAGACAAAATGTCAGCCATCAGTTGAAAATTACTTGCTATATAAAGAGCCAGAAAGTCTCAGCTTGAATGAAAAAAGACATTGACTATTTGCCAACACCTAAATAAAAGACATGTTAGAGTTATCTGACAAAGATATTAAAGCGGTAGTCACAATAATATTTCAATAAGCATATTTATAAACACAATTGAAATATATGAAAAGAATAGATTTTAAATGAAGAATTAGAAGAGGTATAGAACCACATAAAAATTTGAGTTCTAAAAAATGTAATAACTAATCCACAATAAAACTCAATGGAATGGCTCAACAGTAGAATGAAAAAGACAAAAGAAAGTTACTTGGATCATAGAATAGTGCAAATTGCCCACAAATTACCCAAAACGAAAAACAGAGACAAAATAGACTGAAGAAAACCAGAGCCTCAGGGACATGGGAAATGATAACAAAAAATTTGAACATCTGTGGCATCAGAGTAAAAGAAACAAGGAGAAAGAAGAGGGGAGTTGAAAATAAATTCCAAGAGATGATTGCTGAAAACCCCCAAAATTTGGTAAAAGAAAACTACGGTCAAGAAGCTGAGTGAATCAAAACCACAATAAATCTAAACAAATCTATGCTAAGACATAGTGAAACTTCTGAAAGACAAAAAATAAACAAAAACAAACAAAAAAAAAAAACAAAAAAAAAAACAAAACAAACAAAAAAAAACATGCTTTTGACAACGGTAAGATAAAAGCAACAAACTACCTATAGGGAAAAACAGTTCAGATTATGGTGAAATTCTCATCAGAAAACAAGAGGTCCAAGGAAGTCATATAACATTTTTTCTCAAGTGCTAAAAGAAAAGAACAGTCAACTACTTAAAAGAATGGCTAAAAGAAGTTCTCTAAACAGAAAAAGTAATTGATATAAGAATGGACCTTGAACATACAAGAAAGAATGAACAAAGAGAAAGAGTAAAAATATAAGTAAAGACACCATATTTTCCTCCTCTTCTCAGTTTTCTAAATTACATTTGATAGTTCGAGCAAACATTACAACACTGTCTGATGTGTTAACTATATTCCACATACAGTTAAGACAATTATAAACAGAGAAAAACAATAGGATATAAAGTGTAAAGTCTCTATATTTCATTCAAACTTGTAAAATGTAAAATGCCAACATGAGTAGACTGCAATGTCATACATATATAATTTAATACCTAGAGAAAACACTAAAATACCTATGTAGAGATATACAGTTATCTCTTGGTACCTATGAGAGATTGGTTCTAGGACTTCCTGGATACCAAAATCTGTTGGAAGCACAATTCCTTATAAAGTGGTGGAGTATTTGCAGATAACCAACATAAAACCAACCAGATTGCTTATAATACCAAATACAATTAAATGCTCGGTAGACAGTTCAAATTTGTATTATAATGTGTTTTTATTTGTATTATTTTATTGTTTTATTGTAATTTTATTGTTTTTCTTTATTTACGTATGTATGTATGTATGTATGTATGTATGCATGTATGTATTGAGATGGAGTCTCACTCTGTGGCCCACGCTGGAGTACTATGGTGCCATCTCTGTTCAATGCCACCTCTGCCTTCCAGACTCAAGCTATTCTCCTATCTCTGCTCCCCAAGTAGCTGGGATTACAGCCACCTGAGCTACCAGGCCCAGCTAATTTTTGTATTTTTAGTAAAGATAGGATTTCACCATGTTGGCCATCCTAGTCTCCAACTCCTGACCTCAGATGATTCATCTGCCTCGGCCACCCAAGATGCTGGGATTACAGGTGTGAGCCACCTCACCCAGCCCCATTTTATTGTTGTCTAAAATATTTTCTGAGGTTGGTTGAGTCCATGGATGCAGAACCACTGATACAGGGCTGATTGTACTTTGTATTCATTAATTTGATTAACGTGTTACATTAACCAAAAGAAAGCTAAACAGGCTATATTAATGTAAGGTAAAGTAGATTTCAGAGCATAGAAAATTACCAGTATAAAAGGGACACTAGATAAGGTCGTAAAAGGGTCATTCCACACACAGGACCTCAGTCCTAATGTTTATGCACCAAACAACAGATATGTGAAGTATATCAAGCAAAACTGATAAAAGGAATAGATGAATCCACAATTACTGTTGGCAACTTCAACAACCCTCTCAGCAATTGATATGATAAATAGAAAATTTGTAAGAATATGGAAAAAATCAATAAAATTATCAACCAACAGGGTTAAATTTACACTTACAGAACTCCTAATCCCACAGTAGCAGATGATACATTTTTTCAAACACTCACAAAGCATATCTGGATATATCATGTCATAGAGAATTTAACCTATGAATGTAATTGAATCAATCTAAACATCAATAATGGAAAGATAAGAAGTCTCCAAACACTTAGAAACCAAACGCTTCCTTGAAAAATCTATAAATAAAAAATGAAGTGAACTAAATAAAAGTGAAAATGTAATATATCAAAATATGTGGGAGGCAGCTAAATCAGTGCCGAGAAGAAACATAAGATAATTAACATTCAAAAAGGAGGAACTGTCTTCAACAATCATCTGAATGTCCACTTCAAGAACCAAGAAGAATATCAAAATAAGTCAAGCAGAAGGAAGAAAATAATAGGACAAGAAAGAATACAACAAAATCAAAAACAAAAAAGCAAGTAAGAAAACTGATCAAACAAATAGCTGTCCTTGGGGAAAATCAATACAATGGATACACATCTAACAAGACTGACAAAGACAAAAAGTCAAAACAAATTATCACTATCAGGAATGGAACAGGGACTACCATACCATCACTGATGAATAATAAGGGAATACTACAAACAAATCGATGCATAAATTTCACAAATCAGATGAATTGGACCAATTCTTCAAAAAGCATACCCTATCACAATTCACTCAATATGAAATAGATAATGTTAATAGTCCTGTAACAACTTGAGATATTACATTTGCAATTTAAAAATTCCTCGCACTAAAAATTCCAAGACCCAGGTAGTTTCAGAGGAGTATATATAAATATTTTAAGAAGGAATAACTAATTCTACACAATTTCGTGCAGAAACAAAATTAGAGGGGACAAATTCAAATTCATTTTATGAAGTTAATATTACCCTACTTCTAAAGCAAGGGATAGAGAGTAGAATCAAAAAATCTACAGATCAATGTTCTTCAGTAATATAGATGCAAAATTATTATATAAAAAGAGTTATAGGCTGGGAACAGTGGCTCAGGCTTGTAGTCTCAGCACTTTAAGAAGCCAAGGCAGGCAGATCACTTGAACTCAGGAGTGTGAGATCAGCCTGGGCAACATAGTGAGGCCTCATTTTAGTGAGATCTCTATTTTTTTTTAATTTTAAAATTAATAAATTAAAATTTATTTAAAAAGCAGAAAATGCATTATATACCGTCACTAAATGGGGTTTATTCCAGTCATGGAAGGCTAAATCACTATTCAAAATTCAATAAATGTAATCCATTATATTAACACTACAAGAAAGAAAAAAATCTTAATATTATATCAATTGATGTAGAAAAAGCATTTGACAAAATTCAACACTCATTCATAATTTTTGTTAAGAAATGTCAGAAAAATAGAAATAGAGTAGAATTTCCTATATAAGAGAATTTACAAAAACAAAGCAAAACAAATCAACTCAATGAAACCTATCAGTCACATACTTAACCATGAAAAAAATGAATGCTTTTATTCCACCAGGAATGTGAAAATATATGTCCACACTAGTCACTCTTACTCGACATAGTACAGAGAATTCTAGTCAGTGAAATATGTCAAGAAAGACCAGTAGAAGGGATACAAATCAAAAACAAATAAGAAAATCTATTTACAGATGACACGATTTTCTACCTAGAAAATTCCAATAATTCTCTTTTTTAAAAAATGTTCCTAGAACTAACAGATTCATTTGGAAAGGTGACAGAATACAAGACCAACCCACAAAAATAAAGTGCATTTCTATAACTAGCAATGAGTACATCAATGTTAAAATTAAAAATGTAATATCATTTTAAACTGCTTAAAAAAGATCAAAGCAACAAAACACATAGGTATAAAACTAAGAACACACTTACAAGACTTATATGCTGAAACTATGCCGTGGTAATGAAAGAAATAAAGTAAGACCTAACCAAATGGAGATACATAGCCTGTTCATGGATTGGAAGACTCAATATAGAAAAACTACCAATTCTCCTCCTATTGGTATGTGGATTTAACAATATGTCTATCAAAATTCCAGCAAGAATTCTTAGATTTTGACAATATTATTCTGAAATGTAGGTGCGAAAACAAAGGAACTCAAATAGCTAAAATAATTTTGAAGCAGAATAATGAAGTGGGATATATTGGTCTACTCAATTTCAAGACTTTTATAGCTATGAAATTCAAAAATATGTTGTATTGTCAGAGATACAGTGTTTTGATCTCATCCTTTTTATCCCATGATTAAGTTTTTGAGCTTACTATCATAAAGTTATGCTACAGGTCAAACACACAGCACCCAACACTGTACAGAGGAGCCACATAGTAGTTTATTAGTAACATATATTCACAGCCCAAAAAAGGAAGACAATGCATGCTGTGCAATGCCACAGTGGGTTGTACTCTGGAAAAGAGGGCCTCTGGTTTTCCCCAGATTTCAAGATAAACATAATAATTAACCTTCGTTTTAAGTCTTAAACAACAGATAGACAAATAGATAAATGGAATGAATCGAAACAGAGAAATAGACCCACACAAATATTCCTAACTGATTTTTGTCAAAGAGACAAATGGAATTCTATGCAATGGAGGAAAGATAGCCTTTGGAGAAAATCATATGGAAATATTTGAATATCCATAGGCAAAAGCAAACAAAGTGATATTGTTGGCCTGTGTCTCCACTCAAATCTCATCTTGAACTGTAGTTTCCATATTCCCCACATGTCATGGGAGGGACACGGTGGGAGGTAATTGAAGCATGGGGGCAGTTACTTCCACGCAGTTCTCATGACAGTGAGTTCATGACAGTGAGTGAGTTCTCACGAGACCTGATGGTTTTATGAGGGGCTTTCCCCCAACTTCACTTTACACTTCTCTTTGCTGCTGCCATGTGAAGAAGGAAGTGCTTGCTTCCTCTTCTGACATAATTTAAGTTTCTTGAGTCCTCCTCAGCCCTGTGGAACTGTGAGTCAATTAAACCTCTTTCCTTTATAAATTGCCCAGTCTTGGTTATGTCTTTATTAGAAGTGTAAAAACAAACTAATATACAAAGTAACTATATCTCACATCTTATACTAGCATAAACTCTAAATAGATCACAGATTTCAATGTAAAATGTAAAAACATTAGATTTTAGGGGTTAAAAAAACCCAAATCACCTTTAGGAAGCTGCATTAGGTAAACAGTTCTTATTCTTACTACCAAAAGCATAATCCCTAAAAATGAAAAGTAACAACAAAAAATAAATCCCAAAAGTAAAAACTTTTGCTTTATGAGTGACACTGCTAAAATGATGAGAAGACAAGTTAGAGAATTAATTAAAAATTCCACATGGATTTTCTAGGAATAATAATTCAAGGTAAAGGTTAACTTGCTTTGAATTGAAAATTGCAATAAAGTGTAAGATGTAACATATTGATATGCAGATACCTTTCTGTTATGAGTAAGAATTTATCTTAAGATACAATTTTTTAAATTATTGATGAATTACTTTGCAAAATAACTAAAAAGGCCTCATATTTGAGAGTACAAAGTGGGAGGATCACTAGAGGCCAGGAATTTGAGACTAGTCTAGGCAACAAAGAAAGATCCTGTCTCTATGAGAAAACAAACAAACACCCCCGCCACACACACACACACACACACACACACACTCACAAACAGAAAAAAAATATAAATTAGCTGAGCATGGTAGAACATGCCTGTAGTCCTAGCTACTCAAGAGGCTGAGGCAGGAGAATCCCTTAAGCCAAGGAGTTTGAGGCTGCAGTGAGCCATGATTGTGCCACTGCACTTAAGCCTTGATGACAGAGGAAGACTCTGTCTCTAAAAATAAATAAATAAAAATGCATCAAACTAGATATAAAAAATTGAATATAGATAATTCAGTATAATTCATCTTACAATTTCATTGTAGACAGAATAAAAGACATAAAAATGTTGTTATACAAGAGCTTTTGTAATATTTGGTCCACATAGTTTAAATTACGTGGTAATTTCTCTCTCTACATTATTACTATTCCAGTGTATTTCCCAAAAAAACAAAGGAATACACAGAGTGGTCTTTTTTATAAAAAATATGAAACTAACATGGTATCTTCAATTTTCTATACAGGACCTAAAAACAAGTAAAACATTTTTGATAGATTATATCTTCCATAGATAATAAGTAAATTTATTGATAGATGAGTGATGGAGTACAGAACAAGTAACTGAATAATTTGGAAAAGACTTTCATTTCCCTTACAAGTTTTTTACAGCTGTTTAAAAACACAAACATTGTATCATCGGTGATGAGGATAGAAACATAGTTCAAGTTTGAGATACACATTGATCTGATTTGACTAAATTGAATAAATACTACAAAATTGTCTGAATGTACTTATGATTTTGGGAAATGTAGGATATGAAAGATTTGATGAAAAAATAATATGTTATGCAGAAGTAAAAAAAGGAGAAATGATAAAAACAGGGAAAAAGTAAAAAATGAAACATTTTGTTAATTTTTGAAGTCTGGCTATCTAAGAAATACCACCAACAAACATTTAAGTTGATTTATGAATTGATATACATGATATCACTAAGTTAAAATATGTTAATGGAAGCCATTTAAAATTTAATATATGTTTATAAGCATATTATTTCTATGTTTTTTAATTAGAAATAATTAACATATGACTAACAATGCTTTGTACCAATATTTTGTGGGTTTATTAATTTAGTCTTTTAGATATCTACATTTGCTTTATTTCATTCATCATCACAAATTGAAGATGTTTTTTGTCTTGTGAACTATTTCTAAATAATACATTTTAATTATATTCTGATTACAAACATTATAATTATTTTTTTGAAAAATTAAGAAGAAAATGCATAAGAATGAAGAAAGACTAAATTTTCACTCATAGTCTTACCTAGAGAAATAACAATTTTTAACATGTGAAACAGTCTTTCAGAAATTTGACGCTTCCATTTCTTTCTCTAAGTTCCTGTAATTATATAAACACACATATATATATTCATTTATAAGCATACATACTTCACTACTTGAATACTTGAAGATGATTGTGTCTCTTAAACCTCTATTTTTGTTTGTACTCTCGTTTTAAAAGTTGAATATTATATTGATTTGTTTTTTGTAGTTGCTTTTGTGACTGTAACATTGTGTTTATCTGTTCTTTGTATAGTCCTATTCCTCAGGGCTTATAGTTTCAGACCTCATTAATCTATCTTCAGTTACTATTTCTGTGAAAGCATTTATTGTGTTATTTCTTCATATATTTCACCTGTAAGAAGTCAAAAACAATTGAAGTTTATTTGCATTTCATCAGCAGCCAGCATTTGAGTTTAAAGTACTATTTTATAGTCACCAGTGAAAATGTATGAAATAATTATCTTCAAACATTATCCCTGTCTAACAAACTTGTTTAAATTTCATATTGTCTAGTGTCATTTAAGTTTGACAAGGAAATGAGTGATTCACTAATTTGAGATGAATTTTGAAATTTCTTCTTTCAGTCAATATTATATATAAATAAAAATTATATATACGTAATTTTAAATTATATATATGTATACTTTTAAATTATATTCTTTAGGGACAGGGTCTTATTCTGTTGCCCAGGCTGGTGTGCAGTGGCCCGATCATAACTCACTTCAGCCTTGAACTCCTGTGCTCAAGTGATCATCCTGCTTCAGCCTTCCAAGTAGCTAGAACTACAGGAGGCATGTGCCACCACATCGGCTTTTTTTTTTTTTTTTTTTTTTTTTGAGGTCTCATCATGTTGTCCAGGCTGGTCTCAAACTCTTGGCTTCAAGTAAACTTCCCGTCTGTCCTCCCAAAGTGCTTGGGTTATAGGCATGAGCCACTGCGCCCAGTCTTACATGATCTTCATAGAGCGGTATGCCACAGAATGTCACTGAAACCATTGTTTATTAGAAGTCAACATTAAGGCCAGGCACAGTGGCTCACACCTGTAATCTAGCAGTTTGGAAAGCCGCGGCAGGCAGATCACGAGGAATTCGAGACCAGCCTGGCCAACATGATGAAATTTCTTCTCTACTAAAAATACAAAAATTAGCAGGGTGTGGTGAGGGGCGCCTGTAATCCCAGCTACTTAGGAGGCTGAGGCAAGAGAATCACTTGAAACCAGAAGGCGGAGTTTGCAGTGAGCCAAGATCCCGCCACTGCACTGCAGCCTGGGCAACAAGAGAGAGACTCTGTCTCAAAAAAAAAAAAAAAAAAAAAAAAAAGAAAAAGAAAAAGAAAAAAGTCAACATCAAGAGCTTATTTTATACTTTGTAACCTTAGATAATATTTTAAACAAAGCAATAAAGTAAAATGAACAAATAAAACATATATTGAAGTAAATACAATAATGAATACTTTAAAATTTACTTTCAAGGTACTTTGGTCATGTGTAACGATTTGCATTTTCAAAAGATGTGTACAGGAAAATAATGAAAAACATTCACGAATTGCAGGTTTTTAAAAGTTAATTTATCACAATACTCTCAGAGTACAAAATTGTGAAACCATTTGATTCATAATCTCTAACCCTTGTCTTAAATCTTTCCATATGAAACGTGATTATCTCTCCATCTATCCATCTATCTGGTCTTTCATTCATCCATCCATCTATTGATTTACGAAATACTTACTGAGTGTTGCTATGTTGTATAGATAATACACATTATGACAATTAAATAAGACATGATAACTGTCCTCACCGTGCTTAAAACTCAGTTTCTCTAAGTAATTCTGAATTGATAATATTTCACATTATATATTACAATGAAGAAATATACACATTTGCACTTACTAAAGAAATACCATTACTTTGACCTCTTTACGTCGTGACCCAGTTCATCACACTGAGAGAGCATGCATAGAAAAAGATGGGTATGTTTAGCAAATTCAGGTAGATAAAATTAATTATTTTTCCCTACCTTTAAAATAATACATTGGGCATACATTTATGTCAGGTAAAAACTAACTAACATCTACATACTCACAACAGAGCTTAAGCAATAATGTATAATAATGTTTGGCTATGCTTTGTAGTATACCTTTAACAATTATCCCTTTCTTCCTAAAAGTGTTAACCAAAAAGGAACCATTATTTCACTCATTTACATTTTGTGGACATTATCGCTGTGCTAATTATTGTTTCAGACTCTGGGTAAGTAGGAATAAACAAAGAAAAAATAATTTTTGCCCACGTTAAGCTTGTAGTTTACTCCAGAATAAAGTCATATAAAATAAGCATATTAATCAATAACAAATTCAAATGATGATAATTTTCATGACACGAAAGAGATGGCTTCTGTGAGAGAGACTATAAAGTGAAGGCAGGAGGTCAGAAGATGACAATTTTGAAAGAATAATCAGGAAAATACTTTCTTAGAAGTGATCTCCCCATCAAGTTAGTCAGGTTGATATAAGAAAACAAAAAATGATAAAAGGTAAAGGAATAGCTGGTATAAAATCTAGAGACACTGGATGGGATAGGATCAAACAGGGCCTTTTATGGTACATGTTTAAAAGCAAGCACCTCTTGTTTTTAAGCAAGCAGTGGAGTTATCTGATTCACATTTTAAAGTGATCAGTTTATCTGACCAACAAAAAATATATACTGGAAGAGGTCACACATACAAGAACAGAGATCTATAAGGAAACAAATGTGTTCAACTGAGAGTCGCATTATTATGCTTTGCACTTGTGCATTATAAATTTTTTTTTTAAGAAAACTGATTGATGTTATTTAGAATTAATAGAATTCATTGATAAATTGACTGTGGACTTACAAAAAAGGGAGTTTTCAGGTGATCAGTTAGGAGTTTTTATTTATGATTAAGAGTTTTCAGTGAATTGAAATATTTGGGAAGGGATGGTGAAATTAGTCACTAGGTGGAGGAACCAGTGATCAGGAATGTTTGTCCAGATATGAAAACCAAAGAGGATTGATGTTTGGTCTTAGCCATCAAGTCACTCTGGTGTTTGGAGACACAAACAGCCAACTGTGGGCAGTAAAAATTTTGTCCTTCAATGAAGGATTAGAAATGCAGCAATTTCTACAGAACTATACTTGAACGGTAGGAGTTTCAAGAAGTGTTGAAGGAAAAGCTTTCGGGGTGTTGTAGAAAATTACATTACAATAAGGTAATTATAGAGTGCCAGAGAGGTTGAATTTACATTCTCCCTAAATACCAGAAATGTACCTTTTAAGTACAGCAAATGCTTTCTACTTACAGACAAAATATGAAAGCAGTTCGGAAAGTCTTACTCAAACATTTATAATCTGAGGCGAAGAACAATAGAAAACGTTGCCTAACATGTGATGTCAAGTCATTTACCTTTCAAGGCTTAATTTGTTTGCCTTGTGTCTTCCAGAATGGATAGTTATCTTTGCACCTAGCATGTTGCTGAGACTTTGGATTCTAATCTATCCGTTCACTCTGCATCGATTTCCAGCTTCAGTTTCAGGCCTGATTCTATGTTTCCTCTTTCTAGCTTAAGTATACTTCTGATATAAATGACTGATCACTTATTATCCAACAAATATTTACTGAGCATTTTCAATATTCATATCAGTATTAAAAAACTGAGGTACTTCCACAAGCAAAAAAGGCTGTTGCTGCATGTCTATATTGTAAGTGATTACTGTAGTTTACAAGGTTTCAAGCACTTTCATTTTGTTTTGTTTCTCACTGCCTATAAATTTCCTGTGACTTTTAAATATGAAATTATAAGTGCATCAATTGATGGAAGGCAGTCTCCTTAGCATTCAAAAACCACTTAAAGAATATTGTTGTTGAATTGCTTTGGGCAATATGGCCATTTTCACGATATTGATTCTTCCTATCCATAACCATGAATTTTTTTTTCATTTGTTTGTGTCCTCTCCTATTTCCTTGAGCAGTTGTTTGTCATTCTTCTTGAAGAGGTCCTTCACATCCCTTGCAAGTTGTATTCCTGAGTATTGTATTCTCTTTGTAGCAATTGTGAATGGGAGTTCACTCATGATTTGGCTCTATCTGTTATTGGTGTGTAGGAATGCCTGTGATTTTTGCACATTGATTTTGTATCCTGAGACTTTGCTGAAGTTGCTTATGAACTAAAGGAGATTTTGGGCTGAGATGATGGGGTTTTCTAGATATACAATCATGTCATCTGCAAACAGAGAAAATTTGACTTCCTCTCTTACTGTTTAAATACGCTTTCTTTCTTTCTCTTGCCTGTTTGCCCTGGCCAGAACTTCCAACACTGTTTTGAATAGGAGGGTGAGAGAGGGCATTCTTGTCTTGTGCCAGTTTTCAAAGGGAATGTTCTAGCTTTTGTTCATTCAGTGTGATACTGGCTGTGGGTTTGTCATAAATAGCTCTTATTATTTTTAGATACGCTCCATTGATACCTAGTTTATTGAGAGTTTTTAGCATGAAGATGTGTTGAATTTTATCAGAGACCTTTTCTGCATCTATTGAGATAATCATGTGGCTTTTGTCTTTGGTTCTGTTTATATGATGGGTTATGTTTATTAATTTGTGTAGTTGAGCCAGCCTTGCAACCCATGGATGAAGCTGACTTGATCATGGTGGATAAGCTTTTGATATGCTCCTAGATTCAATTTGCCAGTATTTTACTGAGGGTTTTCACTTCAATGTTCATCAGGGTTATTTGCCTGAAATGTTCTTTTACTTTGTATCTCTGCCAGGTTTCGGTATCAGGATGATGCTGGCCTCATAAAATGAGTTAGGGAGGAGTCCTTCTTTTTCTATTGTTTGAAAAAGTTTCAGGAGAAATGGTACCAGCTCCTTTTTGTACCTCTGATAGAATTTGGCTGTAAATCTGTCTGGTCCTGGGCTTTTTTTTTTTTTTTTTTTGGTTGGTAGGTTATTAATTACTGCTTCCATTTCAGAACTTGTTATTGATCTATTCAGAGATTCGATTTCTTCCTGGTTTAGTCATAGGAGGGTCTATGTGTCCAGGAATTTATCCATTTCTTCTAGATTTTCTAATTTATTTGCATAGAGGTGTTTATAGACTTCTCTGATGGTAGTTTGTATTTCTGTGGAATTAGTGGTGATATCCCCTTTATCATCTTTTATTATGTCTATTTGATTCTTCTCTCTTTTCTTATTTATTACTACAGCTAGCAATCTATTTTGTTAATCTTTTCAAAAATCCAGCTCCTGGATTCATTGATTTTTTTGAAGGATTTTTCATGTTTCTATCTCCTTTGGTTCTGCTCTCATCTTAGTTATTTCTTGTCTTCTGCTAGCTTTTGAATTTGCTCTTGCTTCTCTAGTTCTTTAACTGTGATGTTAGGGTGTCGATTTTAGATCCTTCCCGCTTTTTCATGTGGGCGTTTAGTGCTATAAATTTCCCTCTAAACATTCTTTCAGCTGCATCCCAGAATTTCTGGTACATTGTGCCTTTGTCCTCACTGTTTTCAAATAACTTATTCGTTTCTGCTTTAATTTCGTTATTTACCCAGTAGTCATTCAGGAGCAGATTTTTCAGTGTCCCTGTGATCTAAGAGATTGTTTGTTATGATTTCCATTTTGTGCATTTGCTGAGGAGTATTTTACTTCCAATTATGTGGTCAATTTTAGAATAAGTGTGATGTCGTGCTGAGAAGAATATATATTCTGTTGATTTGGGGTGGAGGAGAGTTCTGTGGGTGTCTATTACATCTGCTTTGTCCAGAGATGAGTTCAAGTCCTGAATATCTTTGTTAATTTTCTGTATCATTATTTTGTCTAATATTGACAGTGGCATGTTAAAGTCTCCCACTATTATTGTGGGGCAATCTAAGTCTCTTTGTAGGTCTCTAAGAACTTGCCTTATGAATCTGGGTGTTCTTGTATTGAATGCTCAGGATATATTTAGGATAGTTATCTCTTCTTGCATTGGTCCCTTTACCATTATGTAATGCCCTTCATTGTCTTTTTTGATCTTTGTTGGTTTAAAGTCTGTTTTATCAGAGACTAGAATTGCAAACTCTGCTTGTCTTGCTTTCTATTTGCTTGGTAAATATTCCTCCATCCCTTAATGTTGAGCCTATGTGTGTCTTTGCACAGGAGATGGGTCTCCTGAATATAGCACAACAATGGGTCTTGATTCTTTATCCAATTTGCCTGTCTGTGTCTTTTAATTGGGACATTAGCCCATTTATATTTACGGTTAATATTGTTATGTGTTAATTTGATCCTGTCATTATGATGCTGGCTCTTTATTTTGCCCATTAGTCGATGCGGTTTCTTCATAGTGTTGAGGGTCTTTACAAGTTGGTATGTTTTGCAGTGGTTGGTATCAGTTTTTCCTTTCCATATTTAATACTTCCTTTAGGAGCTCTTGTAAGGCAGGCCTGTTGGTGACAAAATCTCTCATCATTTTCTTGTATGCAAAGGATTTCATTTCTCCTTTGCTTATGAAGCTTAGTTTTGCTGGTACCATTGCATATCTTCACAGAATAAGAAAAAACTACTTTTAATTTCATGTGGAACCAAAAAAGAGCCCGTATAGCCAAGACAATACTAAGCGAAAAGAACAAACCTGGAGGCGTCACACTACCTGACTTCAAAATATACTACAAGGCCACAGTAACCAAAGCAGCATGGCACTGGTACCAAAACAGATATATAGACCAGTGGAACAGAACAGAGGCCTCAGAAATAATGCCACAAATCTACAACCATCGGATCTTTGACAAACCTGACAAAAACAAGAAATAGAGAAAGGATTTCCTATTTAATAAATGGTATTGGATAAACTGGCTAGCCATATTCAGAGAACTGAAACTGGACACCTGCATTATATCTTATACAAAAATTAACTCATGATAGATTAAAGACTTAAATGTGAACGTAAAACCACAAAAATCCTAGAAGAAAACCTAGACAGTACCATTCAGGACATAGGCATGGGCAATGACTAAAACACCAAAAGCAATGTCAACAAAGGCCAAAATTGACAAATGAGATCTAATTAAACTAAATAGCTTCTGCACAGCAAAAGAAACTTTCATCAGAGTGAACAGGCAACATAGAGAATGAGAGAACATTTTTGCAGTCTACCCATCTGAAAAAGGGCTAATGTCAGGTATCTACAAGGAACTTAAAGCAATTTAGAAGAAAAAAACAAACAACCCCATCAAAAAGTGAGGGAAGGATATGAACAGACACTTCTCAAAAGAAGACATTTATGCGGTCTAGAAACAAACAAACAAAAAAAGCTCATCATCACTGGTCATTAGAGAAACGCAAATCAAACCACAAAGAGATACCATCTCACGCCAGTTAGAATGGAGATCATTAAAGTCAGGAAACAACAGATGCTGGAGAGGATGTGGAGAAATAGGAACCCTTTTACACTTAGTGAAATAAATGTATTTCACTAAGTCTATTCATATTTGCTACTAAAATTAGAGAGAACAATGTAAATTAATTCAACCACTGTGGAAGACAGTGTGGTGATTCCTCAAGAATATAGAACTAGAAATACCATTTGACCCAGCAATCCCATTACTGGGTATACACCCAAAGGATTATAAATCACTCTACTATAAAGACACATCCACATGTGTGTTTATTTCAGCACTATTCACAATAGCAAAGACTTGGAATCAACCCAAATGCCCATCAGTGACAGACTGGTTAAAGAAAATGTGGCACATATACACCATGGAATACTATGCAGCCGTAAAAATGATGAGTTCCTGTCCTTTGCAGAGACCTGGATGAAGCTGGAAGCCATCATTTTCAGCAAACTAGCATAGGAACAGAAAACCAAACACCACATGTTCTCACTCATAAGTGGAGTTGAAAAATGAGAATACATGGACACAGAGAGGGGAACACCATACACTGGGACCTGTCAGGGAGTAGGGGCACGGGAAGGGATAGCATTAGGAGAAACACCTAATGTAGATGATGGGTTGATGGGTATAGCAAACCACCATGGCACATGTATACCTATGTAACAAATCTGCATGTTCTGCCATATATCCTAAGACTTAAAGTATTATAATAATAAAAGAAAAAGAATGTTGTATCTAAGCACATTAATAGAACACCTAATGTGATCTCAGGAAGATAAATGTTAGTTTTCAATAAATATATATTTAAGAGTTGACAAATTATTTACAATGATTAAACTTAAGTAGAGAAAAAAAGGGCTTCGGAATAATTTGTTAAGAGCTGCTTTTACAAAAAAGTTGATAATTTGCCTCTTTGGAAAGCTCCAATCACTGGAAATGCAATCTTGAAAATATAATATGAAACATAAATGTATTTCACTAAGTCTGTTCATATTTGCTTCTAAAATTAGGGAGAACAATGTAATTTTTGTCTATCCTAGGTAACTTACATCATAAGATTATGTTTTTCTTTTTTATGACTTGAAATTATCTCTTTTGGTGGGCTTAACTTCTTCCTGAAATCAGAGATTTAGGGTATGAAAAAGATCATACTGCTGGTCTTGAAGTTAATTTGCCATGCTGTGAAAGCACCAAGTAGGTAGGACTCGAGGGTTAGCACTAGAAGCCAATTTTGATCCCTGTGCCAAAAGTTAGCAGAAAAGTAGGGATTTTAGTCCTACGACTGTAAGGAACTGAAACTGAATTCTGTCAAAAACTACATGTTCTAGGGATAGGGCCCAAGCCTTAAATGGGAACAAGCCCTGGCCAAGAGTTAGATTTCAGGCTTGTGAGAGCCTAAGCAGAGTGTGTGTTTATTTTGTGCCCAGAGTTCAAACTTAGAGAATGGGGAGATCATAACTAGGTATGCTTTTAAGCTACTGATTTGTGGTATTGTGTTATGAAGCTTTCTGTAAGAAAATAATAGATAAATAATAATTTGTATTGTGAGAACCACATTTTGTTACAGTATTATAATGCACCATTCTTATTTACTATCACAGAAAAAGTAGTAACATTGAAAAAATATTTATAGCCATTCCTCCTTGCCAATCTTAATATTTATCATTCTGTTTTGGGTTGAATTGTGTCCCACCAAAATTGATATGTTGATGTTCTAACTCCCAGTACTTCAGTGTGTGACTATATTTAAAGATAGGGCCTTTATAAAGGTAATTTAGTTAAAATGAGATCATTAAGGTGGGTCCTAACATTGTTATAATAAGAGAGCATTTGGACATGAACATCTGCAGAGGAAAGATGATATGAAGACATGGAGAGAAGAAAGTCATCTAGAAGCCAAGAAGAGAGGTCTCAGAGGAAACCAAAGTTGATAACAACATGAGTTTGGACTTCTAGTCTCAAGAACCATGAAGAAAATAAATTATCTATTTGTTATTGTTGTTGTTTTGTTCGTTTTTAGCCACAGTCTGTTACCTTTGTTAGAGCAGCCCTAGCAAACTTACACAGATCCCATACAGTATATAGCTTAACTACATCAAACTTGACACTACCCTTCTGCCTTTGGGGCCTTTATATGTTAGAATTGCAAGTCATATTCTACCTTTACGGTGCTAATTTGTAGTTATTTAAAATAAGCTATTTAAAAAATGAACACACAGAAGCAGAGAAGAGAACTGTGGCTACAGGTGGCTAGGGAGTGGAGGAATAGGGTGATTGGTCAAAGGATGCAATGTTTCAGTTAGACAGGAGGAAGAAAAGGGCCAGTATTTGAAAATATATAATTTTAAATAAACCAATAAGATACACTAAAAATAAAAAAAATAAAATAAACTGTTAGTAATCTACAACATAAGGAGATTTTACTATATAGTAATTTGTATTACTTAAAATATTGGATAGATTCAGTAGAAAGATCTACTGCTTTCAAATTGTAATTTTAAGCCATGCTTACGTATCAGAAAACACCAAATTATTCCTTTCAATAATGCATTAAATTTAGCAGCATGCTATATAAATACTGGATAATGTGCTATACTGGAGACTACTAAAAAATTAGACATTTTTTTTTCCTCTGAGGTAACTTTAAACTAAATAATGAGTCAGAATACAATAAAATTCATCATTTCCTTTGTGTGATACCTAAACACTTTGCCTGTATCCTTAACCCATTTTCCCTAATTATCATGAAATAGAGGAAGCAATTACAAGATGCACATAAATAATTACACTACTCAGTGGCCCAGCAAACATCCAGAAGGCTACAGAGCTGTAGCCTTCTGAGATATGAGGTGTGAACTATACCAGTGTTGGGTTAGACAGCCACACAGAAAAATGAGCAGGTTTCTGAATTGAGAGCTGAGAACTGCATATTTTATAACAATATTATATTAATATAAATGAAATTATTTTAATTAGAGTTTGTCAAAAATGATCAAGATGACCTGGACTAAAATAAATTCAATAAAGAACTAAACCAACATCCTAATTTGCGCCTTTCAGGGAGCTAATTCTTATTTTGTACAATTAATGATGAGTTTGGATCATTAAAAATATTTTGGCAGATTTTTCAAAAGGTGATTTAGTACCTGTCTTTGTCTTTTTCTACTGTTAGAATAAAATACTTAAGAATGGGTTATTTATAAAGGATGGCATCTATTTCTCATAGCTGTGTACGCTGATAAGTTCAAGATCAAGGTGCTGGTAGGCTTGATGTTTGATGAGGGCCTTGTTTTCTCTTTCCAATATGATGTCTTATTGCATCCTCCTGAAGAGTCAAATGCTGTTTTCTCACATATCAGAAAGCAGAAGTGCAAAAAGGGCCTAACATGGTTCCCTTCAGCTCTTTTATAAGACACTAATCTCACTCATGATGACTGAACCCTCATGACTTAATCACTTTCCCAAATGCTCCACCTCTTAATACTGCCACAGTGGAGATAAAGCTTCTACATGAATTTTGGAAGAAGCACATTTTAAACTATAGCAGTTCCATTCTTTTAATATTCAACTGATATTTTTATATTGTCTTCTTAAATAATGCATTTAAATTTCATGTTGAAATTCATGTTCAAAAAAAAAAGATATAGCCTAATGATTTGTGTAAAGAGTTAGGAAAAGGTGGTAGTCAGATAACTTTTGTTTAGAATTTGCTGACTTGTGTTTAATTAAGATCTCAGCCATTATAGTCCATCAATGTTGTTTCTTGGATATAATTGTACCTATAATGATTTAACAGTATTTAATTATTACCTACTCATAAGATCTATATACCTGCTCTTTGTTTTTAAGCAATAATTATGAGGTGAATTGGTGTTAGTCCTGAATTTTTAAATCTGCATTTATAAATGCAATGAAGGCCAGATACTCAATGAAATACACAAGCATAATTTTTTATAACAAAACACTATTATCTAAAAAGGTTTTTTGTTACTATCAATAATATTATCAGAAATAAGCCCTTGAATGTGAAATGTACCGAAATTACTTTAGGAAAATATGATTGTAAGCTTTTATACTTAAAAAAATAAAAGATATGAAAAAGATGAAATTTAAGAAATTGACTAAGATCTTAAAATAATCCAAGCAGGGGCACACAGACGCATGTGCGCGTGCGTGCGCGTGCGCGCGCGCACACACACACACACACACACACACACACACACACACACACATTTATATAAAATGTATAATGCCACTCTTGCTTAAATGGAGAAAGATTCTATGATTATGGATTAGTCTGTTTTCATCCTGCTGATAAATAAATACCCCAGTCTGGGAAGAAAAAAGGTTTTATTGAATTTACAGTTCCACAAGACTAGGGAGGCCTCAGAATCATGGAAGGAGGCAAAAGGCACTACTTACATGGCGGTGGCAAGAAAAAATGAGAAAGAAGCAAAAGTGGAAACCCCTCATAAATCTATCAGATCTCATGAGACTTATTCACTATCATGAGAATAGCATGGGAAAGACTGGCCCCCATGATTCAATTACCTCCCCCTGATCAATGGACATTTTAGGAGTTTATTTATCATTCTCCACATTCTTACAATAATTTATTCCTCAAAAATTTATATTGTATATCTAATGAAATTAAATAATAATAGTGAAAAATTACAACCACATATTTTAGAAATTTAATAAATGTATATTATCTTTCAAAAACACATTTAAAAGAAGCCGATTTTTATAGTATAAAACAGCATGTATCTTGAAGAGAGAATGTTGCTTATTTTGGCACTTGACAAAATATTTCTTCTTCTCAAGGAATGTAACTTAATATCTCACCAAAACCAAGTATAATCTGTTGTACTATTGTGCAATAAAATAATAAAAAAACTTACTTTCAAAAAAATTTTCAAAGAAGATAATTGTAGTGTTGACAGAGGACTATGAAATTTCAAACCATAACTATTAAGGTACTATAAAGATGCCAATTCCTGTGCCTTCTAGGTTTAGATCATGCACTACAGATTATTTTATTTTTTAACATAATCTCTAGATTGATGCCAGTTGGTGTTGATACTGAAGAGTTCACATTCTGTCATCGCCGAAGGCTTATCTGAGCTCTGTAAGTGCCAGTTTCACCTGACGACAATTTCAAATGTTACACGATTCATTGACCATAGTATAGTTTAAAGAGAAGTTGTGAAATGATTATTTATTAGGTATGTGTGTAGCAGGTAAAAAATACAAAACACAATAGCTTGGTCATAAATTATTTCTTTTGATACTTATGACATCCAGAGGCACAGAGAGTACATTGCATTTTGAAGAAAAGCAAGGTTTTCAAAGTCTAGTTTTTCTTCTGACTTAACATTCTCTAGCCATAATTTCTTATAATCTCCTAAATTTAAATATATTGTTGTAGGATTTAAGGGATGGTCGAAGACTTAAAGACAAAGTGTAAGCTTAGTTTTCTTACATTACATTAGTTACATTTAAAGACTTGTAGTAAAGTAAACTTAATTAAAATATAAGAGTAATTTACTTTTTATTATTTAAAAGTATGAATAATTTAAATCAATCGTATATCCTTTGGGAGAATTTTTTTGGGGGGCTTGACTAGCCTACATGAGGAAAGAAAATAAAGCATTTCAAAGATGCCTTTTTCAGAATTTGTACTGTGGGCAAGTTCCATAAAATTTGAGAGCAAAATAAATTTAAATAATAGCAAAAATTTAGCACTTACTTATATATGAGATTGTTTGGATTATATATATATATATATATATATATATGTATACACAATTAAATATAACTCCTCTCTCACAGCCTCTTTATTTCCTTTAACTTAAAAATATTACTTCTTAGTAATTAGTTATATTTTTAATTATCTTCCCCATAAAGACCCAGATTTTTTTAAATAATAAATATATTTGTCTTGTTCATACTTTAATATCTGAATTTCAGCAAAATGTCTAGTTTAGAATACAAATTAATACATATTACTTGACTAGTAAAACACTGTTTTAAAACCATCTCCTAAAGAAAATCAGTTAATTTTTGAAGAATATATAGAAGGATATATTACTTTTAAATACATATGATTAATAAAAAGACTTATGAAAATTATTTTACTTGAAACATATCAGCAAAGTAAAGTGGGGCATTTATAAATTATCAGATACTTAGCCTTAATTTAACTAAGAAAGTGAAAGATGTGTACTTTGAGAACTACAAAATATTGATAAAGGAAATTAAGTGAGGCACACAACAATGGAAGGAAATTTAATATTTTTGGATTGGAAGTTTCAATATTGTTAAGATGTCCATACTAAACAAAAAGACCTAGAGTTTTAATGGACTCTCTATTAAAATCTCAATAACCTTTCTTATAAGAACAGAAAAAAGCAATTCTACAATTCATAAGGAACCACAAAAAAAAAACTCAATAGCCAAATCGATGTTGGAAAAAAAAGAATAAAGCCTGAGGCATTGCACTTCCTGATTGAAAATAAAAAGTATCACAAAACTACAGTAATTAGAACAGTATGTACTAGCACAAAGACAACTACAGAATAGAGAGCTCAGAAATAAATTCACACGTAGATATTCAATTTATCTTCAATGTATTAGTCAGGGTTCTCTAGAGATACAGAATTAATGAAATATATATATATAATTATATGCATCTCATATATAATAAAACATTATGAGATATATGTGTGTGTGTGTGTGTATAAAGGGGAGTTTATTAAGTATTAACTCACACCATCACAAAGTCCCACAATATACCATCTGTAGTCTGAAGACAAAGGAAAGCCAGTCTCAGTTACAAAAATCGAGAATTTGGAGTCTGATATTAGAGGGCAGGAAGCATCCAGCATGGGAGAAAGATGTAGTAGGCTAGGAGGGTAGGCCAGTCTCTCTTTTCACATTTTTCTACCTACTTATATTCCAGCCACGCTGGCAACTAATTAGATTGGCTCCAGCCAGATTAAGAGTGGTTCTGCCTTTCCCAACCCACTGACTCAGATGTTAATCTCCTTTGGCAACACCCTCACACACACAACAAGAATCAATACTTTGTATCATTCAATTCAATCGAGTTGACACTCAGTATTAACCATAACATTCTACAAAGGTGCCAAGTTACACAATAAGGAAAGGATAATTTCTTCAACAGATGGTGTGGGGGAAATTGAATATCTATCTATCTTTTTTCCACTGTGGAAAACAGAATGAAGAGTCATCAAAAATTAAAAATAAAATAAAGCTACCCAGATGAGTGCCTTAGCTCATGCCTGTAATCACAGCACTTTGGGAAACTAAGGGGGGGGGAGTGGATCACTTGAGGTTAGGAGTTCAAGACCAACCTGGCCAACATGGTGAAACCCCATCTCTACCAAACATACAAAAAAAAAAAAAAAATCCGGGTGTGGTGGGGAGTGCCTCTGTTCCCAGCTACTCAGGAGGCTGAGGTAGGAGAACTGCTTGAATCCGGGAGGCAGAGGTTGCAGTAAGCTGAGATCATGCCATTGCACTCCAGCTGGGTGACAGAGCGAGGCTTCATCTCTAAAATAAAATAAAATAAAATAAAATAAAATAAAATAAAATAAAATAAAATAAAATAAAATAAAATAAAATAAAATAAAATAAAACTAAAAATTTAAAAAATAAAGCTACCATACCCACTTTTGATATTTCTCCAAGATAACTGAAATCCTTAAGAGATATAACAACTCCCACGTTAACTGAAGCTCTATTCGTAGTAGCCAACAAGTGTAAACAATCTAAATACCCATCAACAGATGAATCAAGAAAATGTAGTATACACATATATAATCGAATATTATTCAGCCTTAAAAGAAAGAAATCCTACAATATGTAAACAACGTGAATGAGCACAGAGGGCATTATGTTAAGTGAAATAAGCCAGTCACAGAAATGCATATATTACATGATTCCACTTATATAAAATATCTAAAATATACAAAACATATACAAAAACATTGGTGCAAAGAATAGAATAATGTTTGTCAGGGACTGGAGGAGGTGAATTCCAATTATGCAAGAGAAATTAGTTCTAGAGATCTGATATACAACATTGCACCTATAGATAACAATATTATATTTAACACTTAAAAATTTGTTAAGGAAACTTTGCATGTTCTCACTTATATGTGAAAACTGAAAGTTAAAACAGTTGAACTCATGGAGACTGGATTGATGGTTACTAGATACTGGGAATAGTAGTGGGTAGGAGTGGTTACCGAGTGCAAAAATACAGTCAGAATGAATATTATCTAGTATTTCATAACACAACAGTGACTATAGTCAACAATAATTTATTGTTTATTTCAAAATAACTACAAGAGTAAAATTGGAATGTTTCTAAGAAAAATAAATGATAAAGGAATGTCGTATTTACCCTGATTTGATTATTACACATTGCATGCCTGTATCCAAATATTGCATGTACCCCAATAATATATACACTTATTATGTACCCACTGTAAATAGAAATAAAAAATTAAAAAACGTGTTGAGTGTAGATCTCATGCTTAGTGCTCTTACAAAATAAAATTTAAAAAATTAGAAAATGAAATAATAGCAGCTAATTTCTTTCAAATATCTAGCTCACTACAAGTAAATAACTTTCAACCTAATTTCTAAGAATTTTTTATGTCTTAATAGCATATTAAACAAAAAGAAAAATCATAGTGCAGAAAATAATCATTTTAGCACATATAGCAATATCATATATATATATATAAGATAATTTGTGTTTTAATTCAGTTTATTTTTTTATGCTGTATTTTCTGTCAAAACCGGCTTTTTTCTTTATTTTGTTTTCATAATCCTTTTTCTTTTGGGGGGCAAGCAATGGTTTCATTTCTGAGTACAGTGTCATCTATATTCTTAGGTTATTTTCATAGTTATTGACAACAGAAATGAAAGAAATGATCAAAATAGCAATTTCTAATTGAGCATGAGTGTGTTATATATTTATTGGCTTATCTCTATAGTTGCCAAAATAGTCTTTGGATATTTATTTTATTTCATTTTGAGAACCAAATCCACATGAAACTATGCAAGAAAATTTGAAAACTATCCTGGCATTTTTATTTTAAAACATTCATGCTCTTTACTATTGACCATAATTTTACTTTTGCAGTTTGCATTTTTTGCCATTTTTAACTGTAAGTCATTTTTATTTTAACTTCGTTTTTATTAGTTAAAATAAAATTTGTCAACAAGTAAATCCATTGTCATTGAAATACTTGTAGTTTAACAATTAAAAACAGAAAACCATGCATTATTCATAACAGATTCAAAGATATTTGTTGAATATCGTGTGTAATTATATATGTAGCAATATCTCAACAAATGCACATATTCAATTTAAAAATTACATGGTTAATGCATTTATTTATTAAAGTTATGAACCTGCAACATGAAAGGTGTTGCTTAAGTTGAATATGCTGAGATTTAATATCAATACCAGATTGAAAAGGGAATTTTCTCCATTAATTCATTCAACATTCAACATTCAAAAATTATTTATTGAGCACCTGTGAATTCCAACAGCTGAGAAACCAGTAGCAAAAAATGACACAGTATCACTAACATCACAATGTGTGCCTATGTAAAGTGCTGTAAGTTCTATACAGGACAGTATATGACACTATTACCACAGTAGAATAAAGAGGTAGCAAAGAATGGCAAAAGTAACTATTGTAGATAAGGTAGTCAGAGAAGACGTTTTAAAAAAGATCCAAAAGTAGTTGATGAATACATAGTGATAAGACAGTAAATTAAGTGAAGATCTATCTAACCAATGGAGAACTTAGCAAGCACAAAGGCCTGGTTCTTTTTCAAACAACATTACAAAAACTATTTAAAATAATATATTAATAATATTAATATTAAATGGTATGCATCTGTAAGTTTTTTTAACCCATATTTTATCAAAAATTAAGGTTCTTGATCCTTTTATGTGCCACTCTGCTTCTTAATTATCTTTGATTACAGGCTCTTAAAACTCCCATTTTATCTATGGCTTCTCCTCTGTAGAGTGTTCACTCACGCATTATTCCTCTTACAGTATCCAGGGTATATTGTCAGATCACTGACTGCTAGCTGCATTCCCTAAGTCAGAAACTCTTACTCAATGGAAATAAAAATGTTTTAAGTGTGTATTTGATTTTGGGGAGGAACATTTAATTTTAAGGTATTAACATAGATAATAGAAGGCTATTCATATAATAGAAGGGATGGACTTTTTAATTTTTCAAGGATCTTCAAATAGTTTTGTATTTTATTAACATTATTACCATGTTAATTTACTCATGAGTGATGTGCAAGCCTGTTTGTGATGTGCAGGAAAATGCAAATACAGAGTCAAAAGAGACATTCTCACATTGGATATTATTATATTTCAGAATCTAACCTCAAATTTTCTCGGAGGAATTTTTTTCCCCCAAATGGATTCACCATCTGATGGCATGAACTTATAAAATATCAAATGGAGCAAAGTTCCTAGTGATCTATCATTTCACAGATCTTTCTTTCACAAAATGCAAATTTTACCGATTACCAGATTTACCTCCTTCTGTTAGCTTGTAAATGAGTCCAGAGGGAAATATCTCAATGCAATATCTTTTAGAGTTTCTCATTATTGTTTTATCGGACATAAGAAGCTAAATTAATTAGATATGTGTTAGTGTGTATTATATTTAATGCATCATTCACTTATTCAGATGAGCAGATATCCAGAAAATGTTTGCAGACTCTTATTTTTGTCACACAGTCCTACCTAAGTAGACTTTCAGACAGATCATTCAATGGCTTGCAGAATTTTTCACACTTTTACTCAACATTTGTAATACATTAGGTGTACCAAGCTTTGTGCCAGATACTGGGATATAAAGATAAAATAAAATAGTTAATGGCTCCTTGGAAGCCACAGCATATCTATAAAGACAATACGAGAGGTAAGCAATGACTATATAATAATGATAAGTATAATGATTATGCCTCTCACTCTGCATTCAACTCAGTGTGCTTTATTTACTGAGACTGCACTTTGAAATTCTAAATAAAAGGTGATTTATTTGCCAAACTTAAATCGATGGCTCTCCCACTGGCCAGATGAGTCTTAATCTCTCTCCACTCTCCAAATTTTTCTGCACACCAGAGAATATGGAATCAAGTTTAAAATCTAACTAATTGAATATTGTATAATAACTCCTCTATATAATTTCTAATTAGCATTGATATAGATATTTATATATATATATATGTATATACACATACATATATGTATATGAAGAAGTGGGGAAGCACTAAATAAATGTTTAAGTGTTGTCAATCTAAGGTATTTGGGAGGCTGATTTTGACTCATTCTTCTGAAAACAGTTTTAGAAGATAAGGAGGATCTTTTTGTCTTCACATTTTAATAGAACATATTACATGTAAAAAGAATGGAATCAAATGCAATATTTATATGAGGGAGTTTAAATTTTATTTTTATTCATTAGTAAATGTATTACCTGTTTTAGAGAAAGAAGTTGAGACTACCAGAACAAAAGGGATTTATCCTCTTAGTATTAGTTGTAACACAGATTGAAAGTGTAATAAATAGAAAACTAAAAGTGTGAGTCAGGGGTGTTTTTTGACCACTACCAGAAAGTGCTAACTTAATTAATCCACTTATTATGGTGGTAAAAAGGGGTTGAGTATACTCTAAGTTGGGGCAAATGAAAGGAGATTTTTAAGTAGAACACCATCCTTATTGAGCTAAAAAAAATTCACAGGTAAGGATATGGGGAAAGATAATCTTAAAGTAACAAGGGGCAGCTGATACTGATATTGTTTCTTGAGTTCTGTATTCCCTGTGAGTTTTCTTACTATTTGTGATTTCTGTTATTACCGATCTTGTCCCTGAGGATTACATTTCACACTACAACAGTAGGGTTGTGTAGTTGTGACAGAGACCATATGTATTGCCCACAAGGCAGAAAATATTTTCCATCTGGCTCCTTATAGAAAAGTTTGCTGACTCTGGTACTAAGTGTGCCATGGAAAGCCTTGAAAATGAAATGATTACTGAATTTGTCTTGAAAGTAAGACACTACATTTATACGTTCATAGAGATGCAGGGCAGAGGAGCCCCAAAACTGAAGCTTAGCCCCAGAGAGCTCTTGGCATCACTCAGGAAGAAATTCAAGGGCAAGCCTTTGGTGTTAGCAACTTTTATTGAAGCAGCAGTGAACATCATCACCATCATCATCATCAGCAGCAGCAGCAGCAGCAGCAGAGATACTCCCCCTTGCAGAGCAGGGCTACACCAGTGACAGTGTGCCCAGAGTAGCAGTGTATGGGCTGTTGGCAGCGGTATTTACACCCTCTTTTAAGTATATGCTAATTAAGAGGTAGGTTATTCAGAAATTTCTGGAAAAGGGGCAGGGAGTTTCCAGAACCACATAAGGTAACTTCCGGGCCATTGTCATGACCTGTTGTTATGTCATTTGTAAACTGTCATGGCACCAGTAGGAATGTCTTCATGCTAAAAAGCAGTGAGGGAAACTAGAGGTTGCTTTTCTCTGTCACCATCAGCTGGTTTCAGCTTGCTTCTTCACTGCACACTGTTTCAACCACATCCTGCTCTGATCAGCAGTGTGGAGACTGGGGTCATCACCAATGCTTGGAAAACAAGCCCTGCTGATCTCCTACCTCAATAGTATGTCTGTATCTTAGAAATTCTATAGTCTTTGAACTTACAGGAGATAGTCAGCAAGCCACAAAAACAGATGTTCACCTTTACATGAAATTGTATTGAAAGTGGATTTTTATCACTACGTTAAAGCCTACAGAATTTTCAACAGAATCACAATGACAGTATTTACATAATCAAGTTACACATGTTTTTCGAAAGAAAAAGATTTCACTATTTTAATTATTAAGCACAATTATCAATTGTATTCTAAAATTAATAATAAGATCCAAATAGTTTTATATTATGTATACTTCCTTTGTGGGATTAATGCCTAATTAACGTGATCAACATGTATATATGAAAAAACAGAGTGACACTAATTTTGTTCTAATAAATTATTTTAAAATTTACAAAGATTAATTTAAAATTTATTTTGAAAAGTAGAAAGTGAGAAATTATATTAACACGTAACTCTTCTTTTTCCTACAACTATTTGGGTGGAGAAATTATAATTTCACCCATAATATGTATTTTAACAGATACAAAAGCTTGTTTTCATTGAGAAGTTAATTTGAAAATATTTTTTAGTTTTCTAAATGTAGTTGTTACCTGCTCTTTGAACTTTTATCTAACTACTGTAATCTTAGAAAAACCACAAATGTCAAACAAATCCGGTAAGTAGTCAGTCTTAGTTCTGGGTCTGTTTTCTTCTCAGATGATTAAAAGTAATCATCTTCTTCCTCTTGGCTAAATCACATCACTCATTGAAATCTTTTTCTAATCATAAATGTCAGATCCTCTCTGAAGCATTATCAGATGATACACTGTACAATTCAATAACTCCTTTAGACATTACAGTATTATTGTTTCTACGTCTTATGCAAAAATAATGGGTAACAGGAGAAGACAAAATGACAGATGGACAGATTCATGGATGACTAAATAGGTAGATAAGTTATTAAGGATAAATAGATAATAATAATAATAATAGATAGATAGATAGATAGATAGATAGATAGATAGATAAAAAGAGCCACTTAACAAGGTAATTGGAAGTTATTTGTGAATAAAGGATTATACCCTAAACTAGCATTAAATTCAATGATATTTTAGATCTTTTTAGCAAATAAGTAACACAATTATCTCAAAAGACTCCATGTAAAAAAGATGGCTCTTTTTTCTTTTTGATAAATGATGGTTCTTATAATCATTAAAAATAGTATGTGTAACCTTGCTCTTATTCACAGTTTTCACTCTTTGAAATGCTTCTCTCTTATTTATGCCTTGAAGAACTTCTAGTCCCCGATGACCACATTAAAAGCATGAAACTTTTGAAGTTCCTCAGTCATGTATTTTCCTCTCTCTATTTTCCTCTGTATTGTCCCCTCTACCCCACTACTTGTCATTAGTTACCTTTCATTGTATTTTTTATATACAGGATCTCTTTTTCTTATCAGAGCAAATGCCATCTTGCTTACATTGTTTCCTCTACATAACACAGTGCAAAACTGAAGCAGTCAATAAATGTCTGTTGAATTAAAGACACCACAAAGTTTAAAAAAGTAAATACACCTTTATTCATAAGGGGAAGAAAATAAAATATCTCATGTGTTTTGTTGCAGTTTGCAATAGGACCACTTGTTCTGGGTTAGTTTTCATAAACATTTGTTGTCTTCACCACAGAATGTCTGCCTTTCTACATTGCACGCTGCAAGAACCATGGCACCTTTGAATTGATCATAGACACTGTTAAATTAATCTTAAAGAAAAGCAAGTTTGTTAGTCTTGATGTGCATAAAGGTGATGGGATATTATGTAAAAGTTTTAATAGAGAGATTTTACAGATGCCAAAAAAAAAAAAAAAAGGGAAAAAACTGCTTGCCCAAATTCTTTATTTCCTATATGTTATTTTTCTTAATCCAGTCTATCATTGATGGACATCTGGGTTGGTTCCAAGTCTTTGCTATTGTGAACAGTGCTGCAATAAACATAAATGTGCATGTATCTTTATAGTAGCATGATTTATAAACTTTTGGGTATATACCCAGTAATAGGATCACTGAGTCAAATGGTATTTCTAGTTCTAGATCCTTAAGGAATTGCCATATTGTCTTCCACAATGATTGAACTAGTTCACACACCCACCAACAGTGTAAAAGCATTCTTATTTCTCCACATCCTCTCCTGCATCTGTTGTTTCCTGTCTTTTTAAAGATCGCCATTCTAACTAGTGTGATATGATATCTCATTGTGGTTTTGACTTGTATTTCTCTGATGACCAGTGATGGTGAGCATTTTTTCACGTGTCTGTTGGATGAATAAATGTCTTCTTTTGAGAAATGTCTGTTCATATCCTTTGCTCACTTTTGGTGGGGTTTTTTCTTGTGAATTTGTTTAAGTTCTTTGTAGATTCTGGATATTAGCCCTTTGTCAGATGGATTAACAGCCGAATTCTACCAGAGGTACAAAGAGGAGCTGCTACCATTCCTTCTGAAACTATTCCAATCAACAGAAAAAGAGGGAAACTTCCCTAACTCATTTTATGAGGCCAGCATCATCCTGATACCAAAGTCTGGCAGAGACACCACAAAAAAAGAGAATTGTAGACCAATATCCCTGATGAACATCAATGCAAAAATCCTCAGTAAAATATTGGCAAACCGAATCTAGCAGCACATCAAAAAGCTTATCCACCATGATCAAGTGGGCTTCCTCCCTGGGATACAAGACTGGTTCAATATACACAAATCAATAAATGTAATCCATCACATAAACAGAACCAATGACAAAAACCTCATGATTATCTCAATAGATACAGAAAAGGCCTGCAATAAAATTCAACACATCTTCATGCTAAAAACTCTCAATAAAGTAGGTATTGATGGAATGTATCTCAAAAAATAAGAACTATTTAAGACAAACCCACAGCCAATATCATATGGAATGGGCAAAAACTGGAAGCATTACCTTTGAAAACTGGCACAAGACAGGGATGCCCTCTCTCACCACTCCTATTCAACATAGTGTTGGAATTTCTGGCCAGGGCAATCAGGCAAAAGAAATAAATAATGGGTATTCAGTTAGGAAAAGCAGAAGTCAAATTGTCTGTGTTTGCAGACGACATGATTGCATATTTAGAAAACCCCATCGTCTCAGCCCCAAATTGCCTTAAGCTGATAAGCAATTCCAGCAAAGTCTCAGGATTCAAAATCAATGTGCAAAAAATCACAAGTATGCCTATACACCAACAACAGACAAACAGAGCACCAGATCATGAGTTAACTCCCATTCACAATTGCTACAAAGAGAATAAAATACCTAGGAATTCAGCTTACAAAGGATGTGAAGGTCCTCTTCAAGGAGAACTACAAACCACTGCTCAACAAAATAAAAGAAGATTCAAACAAATGGAAGACCATTCCATGCTCATAGACAGGAAGAATCAATATATTGAAAATGGCCATACTGCCCAAGGTAATTTATAGATTCAATGGCATCTCCATCAAGCTACCAAAGATTTTCTTCACAGAATTGAAAAAACTACTTTAAAATTCATATGGAACCAAAAAGGAGCCTGCATTGCCTAGACAATCCTAAGCAAAAAGAACAAAGCTGGAAACATCATGCTACCTGACTTCAAAATATACTATAAGGCTACAGTAACCAAAACAGCATGGCACTGGTACCAGAACAGATATGTAGACCAATGGAACAGAACAGAGGTCTCAGAAATAACGCCACACATCTACAACCATCTGATCTTTGACAAACCTGACAAAAACAAGAAATGGGGTAAGAACTTCCTATTTAATAAATGGTGCTGGGAAAACTGACTAGCCTTATGTAGAAACCTGAAACTGGATCATTTCCTTATACCTTATACAAAAATTAATTCAAGATGGATTAAAGATTTAAATGTTAGACCTAAAACCGTAAAAAACACAAGAAGAAAACCTAGATAATACAATTCAGGACAGAGGCATGGGCAAGGACTTCATGACTAAAACACCAAAAGCAATAGCAACAAAAGCCAAAATAGACAAATCGGATCTAATTAAACTAAAGACCTTCTGCACAGCAAAAGAAACTATGATCAGAGTGAACAGGCAACCTACAGAATGGGAGGACATTTTTGCAATCTAGCCTTCTGAAAATTGTTTATTGGTTGCTTTTGTCTTATGCTTCTGGGGAAAAAGTTGCCTTTTTCAGATGGAAATTGAAATAAAACAAATGAAGGAGATATACAAACACAGATAATTATTCTGCCAAAAGTTCTTGTAATACATAAAAGCGTTATAAGTGAAACAGGAAATAAATACTCTTAGAGCCAAACAAATAAATTCTGAAATACTGTATATGCATGCAAATATGTTTTATAGAATATGATAGGAAATATATACTCATACATACATAAACATATATACTTATGTAAATTCAGAAATATACGTGCATGCACACAAATATAGGCATATATACAAATTTGTCCATTTTATGAGGATATCTGAGTCAGCTAAGAATTCTTACTAAGCTTAAAATGAGCTATGTTATTTGAAATTAAATGAAATAAGTAATGTAGAGTCATTAAAAAGTGTGCTAAAACTTTCCATGATAATGGTAATAATAATCACTGTTTTATTTGTGAATGAGATATAAAGTAAGCCCTGACATTAGCAGTGTGGGCCACTGTTTCTGTTTCATTTCCATTTAACCCTACATATATATAGTACATAATATTGAATGAAATATATTGATTTCAAAAGAGATTGATAAATACTATATTCAGCATGTAAAAATGAAAATGGAACTGTACTATAAGCTAGATTCTAGATGAGAATACTAAATCTGCCATTAATCAATAGTTTTGACCTTTGTTATATTATTTATACTTAGTTTCCTCACATATTACAAAACAGAATTGAATTAAATAGTTTACAAATCCCAGTACATTTCTAAAAATTTTGGTGCCATTACATAATAGGTATTAAGTTAAAATGTATTTATTTATGTATGTAAGTATCACAGTAGTTTATGCCTGTGACATTTTCTTATTCATGCTGGAAGAAGACTGTGTATAAAAATTTGTACTATGGTAGACCAGAAGAGAAGAAAATGCACCAATTGATTGCAAAACCAATTGCAATTTGCAGGTCACTGAGGAGAAATGCCTCATTTTTTTGCTATCAACAATACTACTCAATATGATTAATAGACTATAAGGCAGTGTATCCTTGAATTTAGTTTCATGTTTTTTATTATTCCCTAGAGCTTTCTGATAGTAGTCATTAGAAATAGATTAGAAGAAAAACACCTTACAGACGATTTCTGACATCAGTAAAATATATTTTGGCTACTTAACAAAAATCTCAGGCCGGGCGCAGTGGCTCAAGCCTGTAATCCCAGCACTTTGGGAGGCCGAGACGGGCGGATCACGAGGTCAGGAGATCGAGACCACCCTGGCTAACACGGTGAAACCCCGTCTCTACTAAAAATACAAAAAAAAAAAAAAAAAAAAAAAAAAAAACTAGCCGGGCGAGGTGGCAGCGCCTGTAGTCCCAGCTCCTCGGGAGGCTGAGGCAGGAGAATGGCGTGAACCCGGGAGGCGGAGCTTGCAGTGAGCTGAGATCTGGCCACTGCATTCCAGCCTGGGTGACAGAGCGAGACTCCGTCTCAAAAAAAAAAAAAAATCTCTTTCATTCTTGAGAATCTCTTTTTTTTTTTTTTTTTTTTTTTTTTTTTTAAAGATTCTCAAAAGATGGCAACTTTCAAGAGATGGCGTGGTAAAGAATTTAGGTTATTTGTGTTTGCTAATTGGTTTTACCAAAACGAAAAGTAAACTTTCTTGTATCTTCAAGTCCAGAGGTAGTTTTAAAGTTGGAGCCAGGTGCTTGCCAAAGTTAGGCTCCCACTTTCTCACAGAAATTTGAAGATAAGAATATTCTTTGTTTTCATGATTATATTTCAAAGGGATGGCTCCAAGGTCCTTGAATAAAAACATCACCAGGTTGTCAAGCTTGTAAGAGGCTATTAAAAAGATTTACATCTCAAATTTTTAGATAAATAATTTGTAAGTTCTCTAAAGTAAATATTTTACGAAAAGGGAATTCAGGGGCTTCACGTTAGGAAGAAGCCTATCTAAAGTTTAGTCAAGATGAGGGGAACTTTAAGACCGTCTTGGTAAGTATTCATGAGCTTTCTTTCACGGCCTTAGAAACAGGATCTTACCAGCTTAATTCTCTATAAATCTTTCCCTAAATTTTCTATGTTAATGTAGCAGGTTAATAATACATTAGTTGATAGACACCTTTTAAACTTAGATTAACAAGATAAATGTGAACGGCTAAGCTATTTGATGATCTACATTGATTTATTTTTTTCTGGTGGTATCATAACAAATAGTCTTTAAATGCCTATTTTTGTTACTAAATGACTTCTTGTCACTGCAAAAACAAAATAACAAAGTTTAGGGTAGTAGTTACAGGAAATGATCAAAGTGTCATAGTCTGTTAAACATCTTTTGGAAGTATCAGCTTCATTGGGATTAATTATGTTCATAAATATTACCAATACAAAGGAGTTTAAAGCACTGATTTTTTTCTGTATAAAACATCAGAATTTATCCAATGAGTGCAAGGAACTTTATGAATGATCTTATAGTTACTAGAAAAATGATAAACAGAGTTGTACCTGTCATTCTTCTCTCTCTGATAGTGCTGTGCTTAGAATCTTTCAGGTTCACCTAAGTAACATCTTAAAATGTGCAGATGCTTTAAGGTCAAATCTCAGCACTCCTCTGGATTCATTACTAAACCATGGTAATTTAAAGTAAGAGAAACAACATATCTTGTAGATTTATTACCTCAGTGAAATATGCATATGCAGATAGAGAAAGGACAGAAAATATTTTTAAGAGAATAACTCATTTAAGCCTCACACTGATTTAAAAGAAAACATTGTATGCAGTCATAAATTTATTGTAGACTACAAAAGAATATATTATTTTTGAAGCTTTAGTCTTCGGATATCTGTTACATGAAAAGCACTACATAGGCCTACTATTTGATGTCTTATGTTGTAAAAGCTTGTTTTCTTGGCTGTTTGGGAGGCTTTTATAGGGAGAGGGAAGAGTCATGTTGGAAATGAGTTTGGATTTTCTTATATGGTTAAATACGTACCGTTTAACCTGGGCATTCCACATCCACATATTCACCCACCCACACCCACATATTCAAGACAAATGAAAGCATATATCCACGCAAAGACTTGCACTAGAATGTTTACCATAGCTTTATACATAATCGATAAAATCTGAAAAACACTGGTAGGCAAAAATGGGAAAGTCAATTGTGCTACATATAGAAAATGGGACACTACATAGCAAAGAGAAGTGAACTCTTGATAGAGGAACAATATAGATGCATCTCCAAAGAGTGATGCTTAATGCAATGAGAAAAATATGACTACATATGTTATCTATTATACATATAGTTTCTGTTAGTTGAAATTATAGGAAAAAGCAAAACTATAGTCTTGAAAATTAGATTAGTGTTTGCCAAAGTCCGGGGCATACAGAATAGGAGTTCAGTGCAAAGTGGCAAAAAGAAATAGTTTGGGTGATAAATTTTCTATTTTCGTTGCTGTGTTAAGAACAATATAGATCCTAAATAGAGATTTTCTTTCTCTGGCTTCAGTGCCTCGGTCAATGCCTTGGTCCTTTGGCTCACAGGTTGTCTAATTTGTCATCACAGATGCTTGTATAACATCTTTTGGCCCAAGGTATGCATACTACTTCAAGGAGGTGGGGCAATGGGGACTTGTTCTGCCATACGCTAGTCATCTAAAAGCTGAAAAACATGTTGAAACAACATTTTAAGGTGCAACTAAAGAAACATATTAATGAGAGCAATATTATGCATAGTTAGGGCATTGCCTTTCTACATGAGTTACATATTTTAAAGCAATGCTCATTATATAGCTGTGACCCCAACAGCTAAAACACAAGGATTACTAGTTCTGCTTCTTAGAATTGAACAATTTTGTACAAACCAACAACTTGGACAAATTAGGAATAATAATAATAGTATTCAAAGGTGTATGCTACAGAGGCATATAATAGACACTTAACGAAATTAAAGCCTACCATATACTTCAACAACAGTAATTCTTTAGACATTTCCTGTCACCATAGCTTTCATTTTGTCAGTTGTTTTTCATTGATCTAGACCTTCTTTTAATCTGCTAGTCATAGTTTCTATAGGTTTAGAAAAAACTTTGTCTTGAGTGTTCTTTAAAATTTTCAAATCAACACGATTTTTGATTCATTCATCTTTGTCTATAACACTATCTTATAATACAAAATCATTTATTTCCTAAATTATTAAACTACAGAGCATTGAGAAGCTGTAGGGGTGCTCCATAAATTGGTGTTATTTTCACTTTATTTTTTTTTTTCCCACAGCATAACAATAAACACAGAGCTTGGTATATTTTCCCTGGTTAAAATAAATCAAAACATGTAGGGACATTGTGCTAGTAAAGAGCATATCTACCGCTCAGATTTTGGTTTCTAATATTATTCTTCAATAAGGGAGCCAGGACTCCTTGAAGAAAGTCTGGTTGTAGGACTGAAGCAAAAAAAAAAAAATAAATAAATAAACAAGATAATCCTGGAGCATCCTGTATTGCTGGAATTAAGGCAGTGCTCAATACATACACACCCACACCCACCCACCATCCCACCCACAAACAGACATTGATAGATGTATACCAAAGTGGCACAAGAACCAGCCCATGAAAGAGTTCCTATTGGTCAATGCTAGAGTAATTTCAGCAATAAAATTAATAAAGTAGTATTCAATAATGTCCCACAGTGTAAAATGAAATAAATATGTGTGATTCCATACTCATATAAATAAATGGTTGAATAAATTAACAATGAGGATATAGTAGATAAATCACTCATTCAGTAGAATTCTAAATAATCTATTCACAGTAGTCTCCCTTATCTGTGGAGGATACATTCCAAGACCCCCAGTGGATGCCTGAAACCACAGGTACTACAAAACCCAGTTTTTTTTTGTTTTATTTTTTGTTTTTTTGTTTGCTTGTTTGTTTGTTTGTTTTGTCAGTTGGAACACTTTTCTGTTCATCTCTTTTGCCCACAAGTTAATGCCTTTTCCACCTAACTAAGTACTTATCATGCACTGGGACCATGAATTTTGCAGTTTGAGGTCCAACAGCAAAACTGCACGAATTTTCTTTTTCTTCTTCAGAATTTCACAAGCAGAAATTTGTTCTTACCTTAAATCTTAGCAATCTCAGAATAGGATACTTTTTCTTTCCTTATTAAGTCAAAAACTTTCACCTTTTTACTTCAAGAAAGCACTTTATAGTTTATGGCATATCTGAATTGCCAGCCTCACTATTCTTGTACTTGTGAACATTGCTAAATAAAATAAAGGTTAATAGAACACATGCTTTACAATACCACCACAGTCAATCTGATAACCCAGGGGGCTACTAAGTGACTACTGAGCAGATAGCATTACAGCATGGACATGCTGGGCAAAAAGATGATTCATGTCCTAGATGGGATAGATTGGGGTGGTGCAAAATTTTATCAATGTTACTCAAAACAGGACAAAATTTAAACTGTATGAGTTATTTATTTCTGGAATTTTTCATGTAATATTTTTGGACCATAGTTGACTACAGGCAACTGAAACTATAAAAAATGAAACCATGGATAAGGTGGATTGTTAACTTCAGGAAGGGGCACATTACTCCCCACTATTTAAGTGTGAAAAGCTTATAGTGACTTCCTTCTATAAAGGATGGAAGCAAATGAAGAGAAAATGTAGAGAAACCTTACAAACACTACCTGAGCTAGGTGTCAACATCAACAATTATACATCATGTTGAAGATATGTATCCTTAATATGCTGGAGGAAGATGACCCATTACCTCTGTGATTTTCCTTTCAAAAATCTATAACCTCAGTCTAATCATAAGAAAAACATCAGGCAAATTTCAATGGGGGCTTATCCTATAGAATACCTAACCAATACTCCTCAAAAGTATTCGTGTTATCAAAAACCAGGAAAATCTTAGAAACTATCTCAGCCAAGAAGAGTCAAAGAGAAATGACAACAAAATGAAACATTGTGTCTGAATGAGATCCTGCAACAACAACAACAAGAAACAACAACAAATACCAAAAGGTATTAGGTAAAATGTAAGAGAATCTGAATATATCATGTATCAATATTGGTTCATTAATTGTAACAAACATATCTAATAAATGATATTAATAATAAGGGAAATTGAGTACGAGATAAATGGGCACCATTTACTATCTTCTAAATTCTGTGTACTAAAGCTATTCCTAAAAATAAAGCTTATTGGAAAAATTACATATATGCATACAGAGTACAGTCGTTTAGTATTCTATACTTACCTTCAATACTATACATCCTTTTGCACAGTTTCTCAAATTGTCATTAAATTGATATGAATAATATTTAATAATCTGCAAAGTTAGACAATTCTTGAAAATAGAATCAGTATGGGATTTTAGTATATTACTGCAGTAGATACTAACAAAATTTTATCAGAGAACAATTTCATCCTGAAACTTCACATATACAATTTACTAAAGATTAAATACAGTTAAAACAGTGGGAAAAATGCACAGAAAGCAATCTATTTTTTACTATTAACTATAAAAATGAGAAAGCTGGATTTTAAAGGTCTCTAGTTAAATGCTTTGATTTCACTTCAATTTGCTGGAAGTGAATTACTTAACTATGAATTCTTAAATATTTCAATGAAATCATGAATGTGTCACATTATTTTTCAGATTAAGTGTAAATGTTTTCTAATTTCATAAGATGGATTTCTGGCAGTAGATTCCTCTTTTACTTTCTGCTGATGAGCAGAGATGGCTCATGTTTGTTAAAATCTGTTTTATACAGTTTGTCTCAATTCTAAAGTATTTTTGTACCTATGTATTAAAGGTAGTATTTTATCTACATATCCATGTTAACTAAGCTGTATTTTATGCAAATCCTAATTTATGCAGAGCTAAAGAAATAGTGAAGAAAGGAGAGCTCATTTAAAATGTGAGCTTAATATATGATGACAGCTCCAAACCATTTTGCATTTATTACCTCAAAACCGTATCAGCTTTGGAATATATACACACATACATATACACACACGTGCACGCGCACACTCACATGTGCACACACAGTATAGGCATACTTCTTGCTGAGCTCAATGGAATAGAAAAATAAATTATTGAAGCACAATGAATACGAAGCCTAAGATCATTTTGAGTACATGTGTATCTCATATGATATTAAGGTAAAGATAATGTGGATTTAAAAATATATTTTGTTATTCATAAGTTTAAAAATCAGGATTTTTAATAGAGATCTTAATAGTTGCTTTATCATTCCTATCCAAACTATTTGCAAGTAATTCAATCTATTTTTAATGTAGAGACATACATTTTCTAATAATATTGTCTCTTTGAAAACAATGGAGCACTATAAGTGACAAAATGCTTTATATAATTATGATTATGGTGAATTTGTTAAATATCATAATTTTGTTTTTATACGATGTTACTTTGCCAATGTTAAATACACAACGATGCAAAATTATACTTTTTTGTCTATCAAGACAAAAGTGGTGATATGTAGAATTTCTAGTATTCTCATTTCAAGTATAATGAATTTTAGCATACACATAATTATAATTTAAATTTTATCCTCAATGATATATTAAAAATTAAAGAAAATCACCAATTTGACAACATCAATTCAGTTTTCTGTTTCCTAATTGAAAATAAAAAACTGTCTTTTACTCTATGAATATTCTAATCATTTATCCAATCACTAAAATTAATAAATTTATTGCTTTAATATCATTTGAGGCAGTTATTTTCAATTAAATCTTATATACAGCAACAATTCTCAACTTATTTTAAAAGTGCCCCTTTCAGCTTCTTTATAATTTTACCAAAATATTTGATAATTTAACTCTACTTCCTCATTTTAAAAGTTCTCTTAGAATTCTTGGCCGACTACTAATTATTTCATTGCAAGAATGATTATCCGTTCATTTAGTACTATGCCTGCACATAGTGCATATTAATCGAATATATGTTGCATTAATTAATCAATGAAAAATTGATTTATAAGCTGGTATACAGTTAATGAAGTTCTAACTGGAAAATGTTTTTCATATTTACTAATTTTTCAAGATTTCTGTTATCTTTCAGATTGCATCAAACCTAAAGATTTTCTCTATGTTTTTCCATCTTTCTTTGGTATTACTAATAACAAAAATGGTTATTTAATCCATCTTATGATTTTCCTTTTGTTAATAAATTATTTTTACACAAACCATATGTGACTATATCTGCTATATAGAACATAAGATGTGCTGCGGATTGGGAGTGAAGCACTGGGTAACAACTGCTGCAATAGAGTAATGTGAAGGAGATTGGAAATTCTGGAATCATAGCAACCTGTGATAGAGGCATTGGGTAAACAAAATATATGATTCTCAAAATTCCAAAAAACATGGAAACCCCACACGTTTTTTGAGTAATAGTATATGACATCTTCTCATGGAACACAAGTCATTTTTCTGTTCTGCTTTGTCTTTTGTTTTTCTATGTAGAACTCTCCCTAATTTCTGGAACCTATAGCACCTACATTTACAAATCTGTGTGACACAGATAGAAAACACTTGCCATTTTCTCCTAAATTTTATAATTCTAAGAAGTTTCTATTTTTTGTGTAAGTAAAGAGAAAGGAAAAAATTTAACTAAAGTAAAATTTGATTCAAGTCATGGCTCCAGATTTTGATGGTAGAGTTCCCATAATATAACCCATTTCATTTTATAAAGCTGTTATTTTATAATGTCCTAACAATATTTTGTTTCACACTTGTTTGAAGGTTGTACGGCTTTAAAATTTACTATAAATTTATGGTTCTTATGTTCTGCACTGTTATTAAATAAATCTCAGATGTCACATTGTTGGGAAAAAACGTTTTCAGAATATTTGGGCCCTGTATATTTGCACAGAATGCTTCCTATATCATTGACACCTTATGTGTCACTTAAGACACAGCTAAAGTACCATAATTCCTGAGTTGTCCCCATCTCTATTTGACTTTAGGTCCCCTCTTTGTAAATCTCCTACACCTGGTATGTTATCAGGTACATAACACATGATCAATATAGGTTTTATAATGACTGAATCATTCTCTTAACTTTTATTTACTTTAAAATATTATTCTTGTCCCATCATTCTTTCCTAAAAGAGGGGAATGAAACTCACATAGATAGAATTATTTGTCCACCAGGAATGACATTCAGAGTGGGCAAGCAGTATCTGATTGCTTGTCAGTAATACAGTTCTTAAGTCATATTTAAACAATACCTATAAAATTTAGAATAATCTCTATACATCTTTGGTCTTGGGGTATTTTTTTTAATTTATGTAAAACAAACACAAATAGTATGTTATACTAAATTGTTATCTAAAATATTAGTTTCACGGTTGTTTGAGGCATTAATATAAATTGTTCAAACATTTTTGAGAAATGATATTTTGTTAATGAACATTTTTGAGATACACTGGATTAAATTAATATAGGCAGGGTTTTTTGCTGTAGTGGTCTACCACATGAAAATATACCAGGCTACATGGAGACCTGACACAAATCAGCTTTAGTCATCACTAACTTCTGTAACAAAGTACCAGAGACTGGGTGACATGAACAACAGAAATTTGTTTCTCACAGTTTTGGAGGTTGTGAAGTCCAGGATCAAGGTGCTGACACATTTTGTGTCTAGTGAAGACCTACTTCCTCATAGACAGCAATCTTCTCACTGTAACTTCACATGGCAGAACTGGCTATGGGTCTCTCTCAAGTCTGTAATCCTAGCACTTTGGGAGGCTGAGGTGGGTGGATTACCTGAGGTTCGGAGATCGAGACCAGCCTGACCAACATGGTGAAACCCAGTCTCTACTGAAAATACAAAAATTAGCCAGGTGTGGTGGCACATGCCTGTAATTCCAGCTACTCGGGAGGCTGAGGCAGGAGAATTGCTTGAGCCTAGGAGACGGAGGTTGCAGTGAGCCGAGATCATGTCACTGCCACTCCAGCCTGGCTGACAGAGTGAGATTCTGTCTCAAAAAATAAAATAAATAAATAAATAAATAATAAAATAAAATAAAAAATAAGGACTCTAATCACCTTGCAAGGTGCCCCTACTTGCCCACTTTCAAGAGCCCTCTACTTCCTAGTACCACCACACTGGGGAAGATTTCAACATATAAATTCTTTGGCAAGGACATTAACATTCAGTCAATAGCAGTGCTTTACATATATTAATTTACTTATTCCTTACGATAACCCTTGAGGGAGGTATGCTATTATCTGTGTTCTAGAGACGAGACATTAACATACCATGAGGGTATAAATTGCCAAAGGTCATCATGTTAATAAGAGGCAGAACCTGGATTCAAACGCAGTAAGTCTCTCTCCAAAGCTTTATCCTAAACTCTTCCATTCTATTTCTATTAAAATGGAAAATTATTTTATTTGTGTTCAAATTCTCATTTGGAATTCATATTGATTACAATCAGTATCACTGATAAAAAATCAAGATAGCATTGTTAATAAATATTCATAAATTTGTTACTATTCTTTCATCAAATGTAAACTTAGTTGCATTCTTAAATATAAATGTATAATAATTACAGATTTTTTAAGTTAAAGTGTACTTTCGGTTATTAAAAATTTTAAAAAGCAAATGCACTTATGAGAATTTGATGAAACTTAATTACCATATTTGGTTATGAAGAAGTCTCTATACTAAAAGCTTTTGGGCTTTGCCTAGATTACATATTCTATTTTGTTTAGACCACTATTGTAAGTCAAAATACAACGATGATGAGCAGTTGAGTGCTTCCTTATAAGCCGAGCCTTTATTAAACATTTTTTATAACATAATACTTTATTTAGTTTTTAGAATAATTCAGGGAAGTAGACAAAAAGATTGTTTTCTTTAGAGTTGAAAGAAGCTAGAAAGCTAAGTGTTAAAATGAAGAAAGCAAGATTTTGCAAAACTGCATATTTAGTCTAAGACTAAACAGCTAACATGTAACAGAACTGATATGTATATAAATATACACATATACACTATTCTACATGAGAGTGATACATCATCTCTTAATAATCACGTGTAACATTTTTTTCTCATTTATAGCCAGATATGCCAAGTTAATGTTTTCCTTTTAATTATTTTCTCTTTGAATAAAAATTTTTAAATTTGATGATTTCTTGCAATTTTTTTCTTTCAATTTTATTTTATTGTTATTATTATTATTTTTTTGAGATGGAGTCTCACTCTGTCGCCGAGGCTGGAGTGCAGTGGCTCTATCTCAGGTTACTGCAACCTCCTTCTCCCGGGTTCAAGTGATTCTCCTGCCTCAGTCTCCCAAGAAGCTGAGACTACTGGTGCCTGCTACCACTCCCGACTAATTTTTGTATTTTTAGTAGAGAAGGGGTTTCACCATGTTGGCCAGGCTGTTCTTGAACACCTGACCTCATGTGATCTGCCCCCCTTGGCATCCCAAAGTGCTGAGATTAAAGGCGTGAGCCACCATGCCTGGCACAATGTCATTTTAAGTATATATATATGATAAGCGATCCACAGCAAGAACTTCATCACCTTTCATTTTATCACTGTTTAAACAGAGACACACAATACAAATATTCGGCAATTATTTTCCGAATTATTTTAGTCTTCTTTGCACTATAATTAGTTTTTAATAAGTGTAGGTAACACAAATTGTAAAGATTTTTGTGGCAGAAGTTGTGTCTACTATTCACTGTACTTAATTCAAATTGTGTATGTAGTGAACATTAAATGCAAGTGTATTCAATTAAAGTGAAATGAAATTGTCAGAAATTAATTGAAATAATGGAAATTTTTTCTGGCTACAAAGAGTTAAATTTGACCAACAACCTGAACTTGCCAACAGATTAGTCTCAACCAGAACTGCGAAAGCAATGATACAGAGTGCTATACTTAATTGTCACATATATTGTTTATTTAAATCTAAGTCTTAAAAGTAGCTTAAGCAAAAACAAATTCTCCTGACATGCCTTGAGCATTTCGAGCTTTAATGATGCCTTGCACAGCAGTGTAATTAACAGTAGCCCTGATATATGACAATGCTCTGTTTTCTAGTGCTATAAACAGAAGGCCTATTCCAGATTGCTTGTTAAGGTACACACGGTATCAAAGTACACCAGATGAAACAACCCCCTAGTAACCATGTAATGAGATAAAGACATCTGTAACAGAATTCTAGAACTTTGAATGTGAATATTTAGTCTTTGTAATGGTGCAGATGGGATTATCACCATCTTCATAGACACAGTTATTGGAAATAGATCAGCCTCCAGTACTTTTAGATCACTATGAGATAAATCATGTTTGCCTTCAACCACAACAAAACCACAAAGTTAATGAAAAATCTTAATGCTAATAATTATCAAAACCCTAAAGTAAAATACAAATACTTCTTATAACTGTAATAGAATACACTTTGAGAGAGATTATAATAATTATAAAAAACTAATTTGATATACAATTTTAGAAAAATTTGAGTCACGTGAGAAACATATCCACTATTCACTATATTTTGAGAGACCTAAATATGTGGCAGATAAGTGGGGGATTTACCCACATATATCCAACTTATCAAAATGGGAGTCATTTCAGATCATACCGTACAATAAATTTCTAATATTAAGAATTCTAAGGCCATTTACTTATTGATATATTGGTGAGAAAAATGAAGGGATACATATCATTGTGCTTCTCACTGTGTTAAACCTGTTTTTTGATAAAGTATATATGCATTAGAAAGGTTATAGTATTTTTAAAAAACTGCCTACATATTCTTTTTCAGGCAATTATTAATCAAACTAATAATAAATTTAGAATATGGTTGTAAGACTTTTTTCCATTTCAAATCAATATTCATAATTTGAAAATAATACGCTACAATTCTCATTTAACTTTTCTCAATTATTTTCTTTATAACCTGCATATATTAATACAAATTGTGGTTTTCAAAAAATAGAGCAATTAATAATCTAAGCTTTCAGCTGAGGGCACTAGGAGAAGAACAAACAAAATCCAAATAAGTAGTAGAAAAAGTAAAAATTAGAGCAGAAATCAATAGAATTCAAAATAAGAAATCAATAGGAAAAATCAGTAAAACAAAAAAATTATTTCTTTGAAAAGATCAATGAAATTTACACATCTCTAGTTAGACTAAGAAAAAAGCCAAGTCACGAATTACTGATATCAGGAATGAAAGAAAGGCCATCATTACTGATCACTACTGTTAGGAAAATAAGAAGACAAACCACAAACTAAGAGAAAATCTGTAAAACTCATGTTAAAATCTTTTAAAACTCAACAGTAAGATTAAAAAAAGAAAAAAGAAAACTGGAGGAGGAGCCAAATGGCCGACTAGAAGCAGCTGCGCTCCGTGGCACTCACAGAGAAAAATGAAAAGGGCAAGTGAATACAGCACTTTCAACTGAAATATCCAGGTTCTCGAATTGGGACTGATTAGGAAAAAACGGGACACGTGGAGAACAAAGAAAAGTAGGATGGGACAATGGCTCACCCAGAAGTGACACAGAACCAAAGGAACCCCCACTCCCAGCCAAGGGAAGCGATAAGTGACTGCAACCCCTGGAAATCACATTTCTCTCAGGAATCTTTGCAACCTGCAATCAGGAGATCCCCTTGTGAGCCCACACTACCAAAGCCAGGAGTCTGACACAAAGAACAGTGTGAAATCTTGACAGAGCAACTACTCAGCCAAGCACAGAGATTCAAGAGTTTTACATATTCCTTCCCTGTGATCCTCCACAAAGGTGTCTTCAATTCAGGCAAAGCAGGAGTTCCCCACATAGCCTTAGGAATGGGGCAGAATCCAGGGAGCTGAGCAGTGTCATTCCGTGGGCCCCACTTCCAGGACACCTCACAAGATAAGATGCACTGGCTTGGAATTCCAGCCAGTCACAGGCAACGGGGTGGAGCCTGAGACTCAACAAAGCCCTGGGGAGTGGGGCAGGTGCCATCTCTGCTGTTTGGTCAACTCAGCCGTTCCAGTCTGTGGGTTTTAGAGAGTCTAAATATCTGGACGAAGAAGGATACTCAGAGCAGCACAACACAGTGGCTTTGGCAGATAGTGGCCAGACTTCTTCTTTAAGTGGGACCTGATTCATTTCTGCTCACTGAGGAGGATCTCCAAGCCAGACCCTCCAGCCATGCCCACCAGCATGTATTAGTGACAGAGCTCTGATCTCCCTCTGGGATGGAGTTGTCAGGGGAAGGGAGTTGTCCACCTGGGGAGGTAGGACAACTCAGCCATTCTAGCCTGTGGGCTTTGGAGAGTCAAAGCTGATAGGGGCAGAATTGATTCCCCACTATGACACAGCTGGTTTGTCAAGGAGTGGCCAGATTGCTTCTTTAAGTGAGACACCAGTCCACTCCTCCTCACAGGGTGGGTCCTCCCAGCCAGGGCATCTGGCCACTCATGCCTGTGTTCTACCTGGGACAGAGTGACTGAGGGGTAGGGCAAGTCACCACTTTGGCCTTTTGGGGTTCTCAGCTGGTTCAGGCTGTGGGCCTTGGAAAGTCCAAATGGATAAAGGGCTCAAGGGATTCCCAACACATCACAGCTGCTCTACCAAAAAGCAGCGGGACTATTTCTTTAAGCAAGTCCCTGATCTCATTCCTACTGACTGGGTGAGACTTTAGAACAGGGGTCTCCAACCACCTACTACAGTCGTGTTGGGCCTGGCAATAGGTCAGTAACCCCCAGGATAGGGTTTCCAGAGGAAGGAGCAGACTCTTACCTTTTCTGTGTCACAGACTTCATTGGTAAGATTGCCAGATGCAGGGGGAAAAAAAAACAAAAACAAAAACTGAGGCAACTAGAGTCTGGAATGGAGCCCTAGTAAAGTGTGCAGCCCTATAGAAGAATAGCCAGACTGTTATAAGAAAAACAAATGAACTAATAGAAAACAACAACAACAACAAACAATGAAAACCCCATTCAAAGAGAAGAAACCTCTAAGATGGAAGATAGATAAGCCCACAAAGATGAGAAAGAATCAATGCAAAAAAATACTGAAAACTCAAAAAGCCAGAGTGCCCCTTTTCCTGCAAATGACTGCAACACCTCTCCTTCAAGGACTCAGAACTAAGATGAGGCTAAGGTGGCTGAAGTGACAGAAGTAAGCTTCAGAAGGTGGATAATAACAAACTTCACTAAGCTAAAGGAGCAGGTTGTAACCCAATGCAAATAAGTTAAGAATCATGATAAAACAATACAGGAGTTGACAGCCAAAATAACCAGTTTAGAGTGGAATATAATTGACCTGTCAGAGCGAAAACACACACTACAAGAACTTCACCATGCAGTCACAAGTATTAATAGCAGAATGGACTGGGCAGATAAATTGAAGGTCATCTTTCTGAAAAAGATAGGCAGACAAGAATAGAGACAAAAGAAAGAAAAGAATGAACAAAACCTCTGAGACATATAGTATTATGTAGAGTCTGAATCTATGACTGATTTGGGGTACCTGAAAGAGATGGGGAGAATGGAACCAAGCTGGAAAACATATTTTAGGATATCATCCAGAAAAACCTCCCCAACCTAGCAATACAGGCCAACATTCAAATTCAGGAAATGCAGAAAACCCCAGTAAGATGCTCCATGAGAAAATCATCCCCAAGATGCACAATATTAAGATTCTCCAAGGGTAAAATGAAAGAAAAATGTCGACCAGCCACAGAGAAAGGCCAGGTCACCTACAAAGGCAAACCCATCAGAGTAACAGGGAAATTTTCAGCAGAAACCCTACAAGCTAGAAGAGATTGGGGTCCAGTATTTAACATTCTTAAAGAAAAGAAATTCCATCTCAAATTTCATATCGAGCCAAACTAATTTTCATAAGCAAAGGAGAAATTAGATGCTTTACACACAAATAAATGCTAAGGGAATTTATTACCACCAAATCTGTCTTGTAAGATCTCCTGAAGGAAACACTAAATATGGAAAAGGAAAACCATTGGCAGCCACTACAAAAACACACTTAAGTACACAGACCCAGTGACATTATGAAACAACCACATAAACAAGTCTGAAAAATAATCAACTAGCATCATGATAACAGAACAAAATTCACACATAACAATACTAACTTTAAATGGAATGGGTTAAATGCCCCAATTAAATGACACAGACTGGCAAGCTGAATAAAGAACCAAGACCTATCGGTATGCTGTCTTTAAAAGAACCCATCTCACATGCAGTGACACACATAGGCTCAAAAGGAAGGGATGGAGGAAAATTTACCAAGCAAATGGCAAGCAGAAAAAGAAGAGGTTGCAATCCTACTTTCTGGCAAAACAGACTTTAAACCCACAAAGATCAAAAAAGACAAAAAATGGCATTACATAAGGGTAAAGACTTCAATTCAACAAGAAGAGCTATCCTAAATATATATGCACCCAATACAGAAGCAGCCAGATAAAGCAAGTTATCAGAAAAGTTCAAAGAGACTTCGACTCCCACACAATAATTGTGGGAGACTTTAACACCCACTGACAATATAAGTCAGATTATCAAGGCAGAAAATTAACAAAGACATTCAGGACTTGAACTCCGCTCTGGATCAAATGGACCTGATAGATATCTACAGAACTCTCCACCCCAAAACAACAGAATATCCATTCTTTTCATCAGCACATGACACTTACTCTAAAATTGATCACATAATTGGAAGTAAAATACTCCTCAGAAAATGCAAAAGAACTGAAATCGTAACAGTCTCTCAGACCATGGCACAATCAAATTAGAATTCAGGATTTAAAAATTCACTCCAAACCACACAACTACATAAAAACTGAACAATCTGCTCCTGAAAGACTCCTGGGTAAATATTAAAATTAAGGCAGAAATCAAGAAGTTCTTTCAAACTAATAAGAACAGAGATAACATACCAGAATCTTTGGGACACAACTAAAGCAGTGTTAAGAGGAAAATTAATAGCGTTAAATTCTCACATCAAAAGGCTAGAAATATCTCAAGTTTACAACGTAACATTACAACTAAAAGAACTAGAAAACCAAAAGAAAACAAACTCCAAAGCTAGCAGGAGACAAAATATAATTAGGATTATTGCTCAACTGAAGGAGATAGAAAAATGAAAAACAATTCAAAAAAATCAACAAATCCAGGAGCTAGATTTTTGAAAAAATTAAGAAAATAGATAGGCTTCTAGCTAGAATAAAAAGAATAAAAGAGAGAAGGTTCAACTAAACACTATCAGAAATGAAAAAGGAGATATTACCACTGATTCCACAGAAATACAAGCAATCATCAGAGAATACCACAAACACTTCTATGTAGACAAACTGGAAAATCTTGAAGAAAGGAACAATTTTCTGGACACATTCGTCTTTCTAAGACTGAACCAGAAAGAAATTGAATCCCTGAATTGACCAATAATGAATTCTGAAATTGAGTCAGTAATATAGCCTACCAACCAAAAAAAAAGTCCAGGAAGAAAAGGATTCACAGCTGAATTCTGCTATTGTTATAAGAAAGAGCTGATACAATTTTTACTGAAACTATTACAAAAAATTGAAAAGGAGGATCTCCTCCCTAACTCATTCTATGAGGCCAGCATCATCCTGATACCAAAACCTGACAGAGATACTACTACTACTACTACTACTACTACTACTACTACTACTACTACACACACACACACACACACACACACACACACAAAACCTTCAGGCCAATATCTCTAATGAACATCAGTGCAAAATTCTTGAGGAAAATGCTGACAAACCAAATTCAGCAGCACATCAAAAAGCTTATCCGCCGCAATCAAGTAGGCTTCATCACCCAGGATACAAGGTTGATTCAACATACGCAAATAAATAAATGTGATTCATCACATAAACTGATCTAAAGAGAAAACCACATGATTATCTCAAGAGATGCAGAAAAGGCCTTTGATGAAATTCAAAATTGCTTCGTATTAAAAACTCTCAATAAGCTAGGTATTGAAGGAACATGCATCAAAATAATAAGAGACATCTACGACAAACCCACAGCCAATATCATACTGAATGTGCAAAAGCTGGAAGCATTCCCCTGGAAACCAGCACAGCACAAGGATGCTGTTTTCCACCACTCCTATGCTGTTTTCCACCACTCCTATTCAATGTAGTCCAGTGCAAACAGGCGAGAGACAGAAATACAGGAATTCAAATAGGAAGAGAGAAAGGCAAACAATCTTCGTCTGCAGATAACATGATCTTATTTCTAGAATACCACATAGTTTCTGCTAAAAAGATTTTTAAGCTGATAAGCAACTTCAACAAGTCTCAGGAAACAAAAATCAATGTGCAAAAAATGCTATTATTCCTATACACCAACAGCAGGCAAACAAAGAGTCAAGTCATGAATAAACACCCATTCACAATTGCCACAAAAGAATAAAATACCCATGAATATAGCTAACAAGGAAAATGAAGTATCTCTTCAAGGACAACTACAGAGATGACACAAATAAATGAAAACACATTCTATGCTCATGGATGGGAAGAATCAATATTGTGAAAATGGCCATGCCGAAGACACCATATGCAATTGCAACAAAAGCAAAAATTGCTCAAAGCAATGTATAGATTAAATGCTATTCCCATTAAACTACCATTGACATTCTTCACAGAATTAGAATAAAACTATTTTAAAATTTGTATGGAACCATAAAAGAGCCCAAAGAACCAAAAAAGGGCCAAGACAATCCTAAGTAAAAAGAACAAAGCTGGAGGCATCATGCTACCTAACCTCAAATTATACTATAAGACTGCAGTAACCAAAACAACATGTGACTGGTACAAGAATAGACACATAGACCAATGGAACAAAATAGAGAACCAAGCAGTAAGACCGCACACCTACAATCATCTGATCTTCCACAAACCTAACAAAAACAAGCATAAATGGTGCAGAAGATTGAAACTGGACCCCTTCCTTATACCGTATACAAAAATCAACTCAAGATGGATTAAATAATTAAATGTAAAACTCTAGAAGACTATCTAGTCGATACCATAGGCACCAGCAAAGATTTCATGTTGAAGACACCATATGCATTTTCAACAAAAGCAAAAATTGATGAATGGGATCTAATTAAACAACAACAACAACAAAATGCACAGCAGAATGAACTATCAGAAGAGTGAATAGACAACCTACAGAATGGGAGAAAATTTTTGCAATGTATCCATCTTAAAAAGGTCTAATATCTAGCATGTACAAGGAACTTAAACAAATTTACAAGAAAAAAAAATCCCCATTAAAATTAGACAAAAGACATGAACAGACACTTCTCAAAAGAAGACATACATTCGGAAAACAAACATATGAAAAAAAACTCAACAAAATCACTGGGCATTAGAGCAATACAAAATAAAACCAAATGAGATACGAATATGTTTTGGCTCTGTGTCCCCACTCAAATCTCATGTCAAGTTGTAATTCCCACATGTCAAGGGAGGGGCCTGTAATTTCCCGTTGTAGAGGGAAGGAGGTGATTGGATCATGGGAGCTGTTTTCCCCATGCTGTTTTTGTGATAGTGGGTGAATTCTCACAAGATCTGATGGATTTAAAAGTGCAGTATTTTTCTTGTGTACTCACTTCTCTGTCACCTGTGGCCATGTAAGATGTGCCTGCTTTCCCTTCCACCATGATTGTAAGTTTCCTGAGGCCTCCCAGACATGTCAAACTATAAGTAAGTTAAACCTCTTTTCTTTATAGACTATCTAGTCTCAGGCAGTTCTTCATATCAATGTGAGAATGGACTAATACAGATACTATCTCAAACCAGTCAGAATGACTAATATTAAAAAGTCAGAAAAGAGCAGATACTGGCAAGGTTGTGGAGAAAAAGGAATGCTTTTACACTGTTGGCAGCAGTTGTAAATTACTTCAACTATTGTGGAAGACACTGTGGCTATTCCTCAAAGACTTAGAGGCAGAAATGCCATTTGACCCAGCAATGCCATTACCTGTTATACACCCAAAGGAGCATAGAATATTATAAAGATACATGAACATGTATGTTCACTAAAGCACTATTCACAATAGCAAAGACATTTAACCAACCTAAATGCCCTTCAATGATAGACAGGACAAAGAAAATGGGGTAGCTATACACCATGGAATACTATGCAGTCATAAAAAGGAACAAGATCATGTCCTTTGCAGGGGTATGGATGGAGCTGGCAGCCATTATCCTCAGCAAACTAACACAGGAACAGAAAACCAAATGCTACATGTTCTCACTTATAAGTGGTAGCTGAATGATGAAAACACATGGACACATAATGTAGGGGACAACACACATTGGAGCCTATCAGAGGGTCAGCGGGGAGAGGAGGGAGAACATCAGGAAGAATAGCTAAAGTATGCTGGGTTTAATACCTAGGTGACAGGATGATCTGTGCAGCAAACCACCATGAAACACGTTTCCCTATGTAACAAACCTGCACATACTGCAGAGATACTCCTTAACTTAAAATAAAAAAGTACAAAAAGAAAAAAAAAACTAATTAAAAATGAGCTGAACATATATCTTGCTAAAGAAGATGTAAAGATAAAAAATAAGCATATGAAAAGATACTCAACTTCTTATGTTACAGGAAATTGCAAATTTAAGAAAAAATGAGATTCTACTACATATGTTTAGAAATGTTAAAATCCGAAATACTAGCAACAGCAAATACTGGTGAAGATGTATGGTAACGGGAACTCTCATGTGCTACTGCTGGGAATGCAAAATGACACAGCCACTTTGGAATACAAGTTGGTTGTTTCTTATAAATCTAAACTTTTTCTTACTATTGAACCCAGCAATCATGTTTCTTCCTATTTACCCAAATTGAAAATTTGGTAAGTTGAAAACTAATGTCAAAATAAAAACATGCATACAAACATTTGTAGAAGCTTTATACATAATTGCCAGAATTTTGGAGCAACCAGGACATCTTTCAGTAGGTGAATGGCTAAACAATCTGTGATATATCCATACAGTAGAATATTACCCAAAGATAAAAAGCAATCAACTCTAAAAACATAAAAAGACATAGAGGAACCTTAAATATGTATTGTTAAGTGAAAGAAACCAGTATGAAAATGCTATGTAGTGTATTCTGCTTACTTTTTTGTAAACCTAAAACAGTTCTAAAAATAAAGTCTATGAATGAAGAAAACTATCTGTAGTACACGACTTTTTTTTTTTTTTTTTTTTGAGACAGAGTCTCATTCTGTCTCCCAGGCTGGAGTGCAGTGGCCGGATCTCAGCTCACTGCAAGCTCTGCCTCCCGGGTTTAAGTCATTCTCCTGCCTCAGCCTCCTGAGTAGCTGGGACTACAGGTGCCCACCACCTCTCCTGGCTAGTTTTTTGTATTTTTTAGTAGAGACGGGGTTTCACCGTGTTAGCCAGGATGGTCTCAATCTCCTGACCTCGTGATCCCCCCGTCTCGGCCTCCCAAAGTGCTGGGATTACAGGCTTGAGCCACCGTGCCCAGCAGTACATGAACTTTTATTTTATTTTTTCTTATTTGTATGGTATTTTATATTTTTAGGTTTGTAATAAATTAACCTTTCAATTTCTTTCTTTTCTTCTTTTTAACAGTTTTATTATAGCAGAGGTATAATTGATATAAAACACTGCACATATTCAATGTATACATGTCAATGAGGTTGGACATATGCATATAACCATGAGACCATCACCACAACCAAAATAATAAATGTATCCATCATCTCCAAAGGTTTTTTGAGCCTTCATTCCTATTATTGGTAAAAACACTAACCACAAAAAGGGGGAGTTAACAGGGCTGGTGTTAACAGGGCTGTTAACAAATTTTCTAAGTGCATGATTTAGTATTGTTAATATAAGTACTGTGTTGTACAATAGATCTCTAGAACTTATTCATCTTGCACTACTAAAACTACATGCAATCAACATGCTTTTTCTCATTAAGAATATATAATACTTATGTAGATACTCTTCATATATATGTGTGTGTATGTGTATATATACACATGCATATTGTGTATATATGTATACATACTAAGTGGAAACGTGTGTGTACACACACATGCATGCATATATATAGTCAGAATTTCTGCTCTCTCTTTTAGTAAAAATTCCCATTTTAGCTGTATTATTTTATGAATGAACTAGTCATGTTATCATATTTATCTTCTCTAATGAACTGTTTATTAATAAATCTGTCTTATTACATCTGATATATACTTGGCTATATTAATTATTTCTTTGAAGCTATTGTACATTTTATGATGGTATGTGTCCTAATTTTAATTCCCACAAAAGCAGATTCCAAAATAAGAACTTAGGGGAAGGGAGTTAGTAGGTGATGCCAAGACTCACGAATGAGAGTATGAGGAGAGTAAAACGAGACATTTTAAAGACAATGAAAATTGCACGAAGGAGTAAGTTTCCACTGTGGGCAACCAAGACTTCATCTCATTGACTGCCTCTAAGATGTGATATAGTATCAACACCTCTCAGAATTGTCCACCAGCATACAGACAGATTGGGTCACTCTTTGGCTGGCTTTGAGCCCCCATGCTTTAGAGTTTGCCCTTGGGAAGTCTCAGTTTTCTCACACATCTTGGTTGCAGTTGTCTTTTATTGAACAAGCTTGGAATACATAGTTAAAGCTCTTGGGGAGAGAAATAGAGGGTCAAGTACTTGAGGCGTGGAGCTATCAAAGTCAGTATGATCTATCATAGCTGAAGATAAAAAGAAGATGGAGCTGAAAGGAGAGGTGAGCCAAGAAGATAGGTGATGGTGGTCTACACCATCTGCCACACCACAGTCATTCTCTGTCTAGGTTTATAAGTTCATAATAAGTTCATTTTCGCTGGTGAAATATTTTTAAAACATGTTTCTTCTAAATTTACAAATGGTTAACAAATTCAATATTTTACATGTTATTTTGATAAAAAGTAAATTATTCAGCACAGTACAATATATATAATTTTCTGAATCATATAAATATTTGTATATGTGTACACATGGGTATATTGGTATGTGGGGGCTGTGTTTATGGCAGGAGGAGAAACAAAAACAAAAATAAAAATTTTTATGACCAATAATGAGACTAGAGATAGTACTTATTCAAAAGTGGCGGTTTTGTTTTAAATAAATTTGTTTTAAATAAACTTTTGCTAAGTAATTTAATACCCTCTTACTATATTGAATATTTAAATAAACCAGAATTTTCATCCCAGAAAGAAACTTGATCAGATACAAAAAGAAAGGCATATGTCATTACAAAGATGGCATTATGGATCAGCAAAGCAAGAAGAGTATTAATAGATGTTATTGGAATAACTGGGTATCAGTGTCAAAAACATTGGATGCATTTATATACCACAATCTATTGCTTTCAACAAATATACAATTTTAATATAAGTAATGATTTAAATATGAAAAATACTACTTTATAATGTCCATGAGAGAATATCAAGAATGTTTTCAAGCATTTTAAAATCAAAAGAAAGACGACTCTTCCAAAGCTTGAAAAAAGATGTGGAATGATGGGAATTCACACAAACTACCTGCTAGTGGTTAGGTGTATTTTAACAACCATTCCCTGTGACCAAACAATAACATTCCCAGTTCTATTTCTTTTCTTTACCTTTTTTTTGGGGGGACTAGTCCTCACTCTATTATGCAGGCTGTAGTGCAGTGGCATAATCACACCTCCCAGCTATATTTTTTTAAAACAATAATCATGCTTTACAGAAGTATACCTGTTGTGTTATTTGAGGCTCTAACATCCCCTGCTAGGACATTCCAGGCATACCCTACTGTCTGGAATTTTATGAATCTTAAGATGAACGATACATGGGTATGGATGGATATGAGGAGTCAAATAAAAATTACAGGACAATTGCCATTGTCGCAGACTAAGCTCCTCCACTAAGTCCCAATAGACTATACTACAAATCAAAATACAGTCACTCTTGCTGAGGCTCCACATCACCAAACTGAAACTGAATTGTTACCTGGCCTTCTGGGAGACCAGGAGAGAGAGAAAACTATCTAGTTTCTCAAGCGGGCCAGTTTCAATTGGCGTGATAACAAAATTTCCTCCATTTTAATGCTTACAACAAAATGAAACCTGAAGTAACCTGATGGTAACCAGTTATTCTTCTATTATTCTGTGTCCCTGACCCCACCTTCCAGGGAAAGCAACTTTTGAAATGACCAATCTGCACTTTGATCTTTGTTTCTGCTTTCTTTGGCTTTTTTTTTTTTTTTTTTTTTTTTTTTCTGTAAAAGCACCCCTCTCTACACAGCTCATTAGAACACTTGTTTTACTTCACAGAATGGAGTGTTGCCCAATTTACAATAATGCCGATTGAGATCTTTAAACTAAATTTGTTTTAATTTTATCTTTGACAGAAGTAGAATGTCCCACGTTAAGTCTAAAGTGAAAGAAAAGCAAGAGGATGCAGGTGGTATTGGGCTTTTATGTTGGTTGGAAGGTGGAGCTGGTGAGGCTGGTGTCAAGCTTACAGATACAAAAGACTGGAAAAGCCAAGGACTGACTCATTGCCTCAGTAATGTCTACATTAGGATAGTTTATTATGTGCATAAATAGCAAAAAATGAATAAGGGAAAGAATGATGGAACTCTGTGATCCTGGTGCCATATACCAAGAAGGCTGACATCACAACAAAAGTGCTTAATTACTAAAACATGAGTAGTAGAATATTTCATTACGGAGGAGTCTAAATTGTATAGTTCCACTCTGAGGGGGAAAGCAAGGCCAATATTCCCATACCTCAGAAACTGATAGGTTCAGAAACACTGCCTTCCCCCAGCTTCCCCAGTAAGACAAACAGGCTAGTGGCAGATTACCTCAAAACAACTTCTTACAGGGATCCTGCTCATGTTCCAGGCAGATCAGATCACACCATACTCCAGCAAAAATTCAGACCAGGTGTGGGTCAAGCCTGTGCCTATGTGGCCTATTTTGATATGTGGAAAACGACCAGAATACCATAATGGAGCCTGCACCCTACAGCTGAGTTTCACTTAGTTTGATCGGAATTAAGAGCCTGTGCCACCTTCCACCACAGATTGCGCAGATGTGAAACATAAAGAAAAGAGGAGGGGTAGGGGCTTGAAAGCAGTCAACAGTACAACCCCAAACCAGAGTCCTTCTTTTTACTATATGTGCACAAGAATATTATTTGCTGAATTATTCTACTATCTTAATAAAAATAATATGGTACTGCATTTCTAAAATGTTCATTTTTCACATTACCACCATTGCAATGTATCTGCCAATCAATATTGTTATTATATTATAGTTGTACCCACTACTGTTAATGCTCTGTTATTGATAGATAAAACAGTGATACATCCTACAATTAATATCATCTTCAATTTCTGGAAATATTATACGTATTGTCATTTTGATTATATAACATATTTCATAATAAAATATATTTTAATGGAGAGTCAGAAGTAAAATATTGAAACAGCAAATAAAAACAACATTTGCAAGCATACTTGCTATAAAGAGGAACTGACATTGATAAATAATGGCATGTGGGATCAGAGAACTTTTTTTTTGAGATGAAAGATATTACAACTTGTATTTAACCTGGTGCGATGAGTAAATAAAAAGAAGACAATTAATTATACCCGAGGGAGAAGAGGTAATTGCAGGAAAAAAGTATTTGAGAAAAGATGAAAAAAAAAAAAATCCAGGACACAGCTCTAAAGAAGGGGCTTTGAATAAAATAAAAACTGTGACATCAGAATGGATTATAGAATATAATGGTAAAGGTACAGTTGCATTGCTAAATTTGATGGCTGGAAAATTAGACTCTTCTAAATACTTCAAATTATCTCGTTGAAATAGTGCTTCACCAGTTCAGGTTGCTCTAACTGCCACAGTCTAGTTACTTTTAAACAACAAAAATGTGTTTATCACGGTTCTGGAGGCTGTAAGTCCCATGACCAGGGTGCCAGCCTGGTTCAATTCCAGTGAGAGCCCTCTTTGGGGTTGCACAACAGGATTGTATTCTCATATGGCAAAAAGAAAGTATATTTCTTTTATAAGGACACTAATCTCATTAATGAGGGCTTTACCTTCATGACCTAATTATCCTTTAAAGGCACCATCTTGTAATGCTATCACATTGGGAGGTTACAGTTTCAACATCTAAATTTGGTAGGAGCTATGGTGGGGGGCGGGTATAAATATTCAGTCCCTTGCAGAATAGAAGGAAATTATCTGCCAAGGTAGGAAGATAGAATATGTATGGGATGTTCAAAAGAGACAAAGACATGTGAAATATTTTAGGGGGAGAGTTAAGAAACTATGAAACACAAATTTTGTAGCTACCTATTTAAGTCAGAAAAGTTATTTTTTATATGGATGGATGGATCAATTATCTTTCATGTATGTGCACATTCTGCTGCTCGGGGAAAGGAATAGAACAGATAGAGAATTTAGTTTCTATCAAGGTTGCAGTTATATGAAATATGTTTAATGGAAAAATTGGAGCAAGGACTGTGTATAAATGTATAAGTGGTCAAGGACAATGAGAGTACAAAATGGACCAAGCATGAATAATATCTAGAAAATATCAGTACAGAAATGGCTAATGAGACAGAAAAAATGGGTCAAGTAAATTATTTACAGACTTTTAAGAAGTAAAAATATTTTTGGAATGTAGGCACTAAAAAGAGACAAATTAGAAAGTGTTTGAAAAAGGTAAGTGTTGATTAAAATGGGATGCTTGAAATTGAGATTTTTTAAATAGTGCTAGAGCTACTGACAATCACAAAGCACAGAATATAACAATGGGAGTTTCTGGCTGAGTGACTTGGAGCAACAGGCTATTGGAACTAGAGAAGTCAAAGAGTGGAGGTATTTGCCACTGCTTTCCAGGTAAAGACCTCTGGGAGCACACTTGTACTTGACCAAGTTGGATTATTACACATTGGGAGGAGGTGAGACACACACCAGGTGGAAATGTGGGACATTTTAGTAAGAACATGTTACAAAGGAATTATTAAATTTTTGGACTTTGGATGGTTCAGATTGAAATGGACTTTGGGTAGCAGGGCTTTGCTCTAGATTGGATGCTATCAAGAGGCAAGGCTCATTCTATGATCATTATGATTCATCTTACTTATAAGAAGGAAAGACTAGGCCAAGAATAAACTAGTAATTGTTAAAGAAGAGGCAGTTGTTCCTGTTAGTTAAGATTAGTTGGTGTATAGAAATGCTAGTGACTTTTGCACATTGATTTTGTATTCTGAAACTTTCCTGAAGTTGTTTATCAGCTTACGAAGATTTTTTTTTTTTTTTTTTTTTTTTTTCTTAATATCTTTAATTTAACGTGACAAATGAGATCTTTTTTTTACGACATCAAGATTTCTGTTTCTAGGCCCAATGCTGGTCACTAGGTTTATTTGAGTGCGAGGGCAGGTGTCTACCACCATGATCTGATTGATGACTTAATTATCTCACAAACTTCTCTGGGTGCAAATGCTTCAGAAACCTTCATTCACACAGAACAGTGATCAGCAAAATTTTCTGTAAAGGGTCAGATAACAAATACTTTCAGTTTTGGGACTCCTGTGGCAACTACTCAACTCTGCCATTGTAACTGCAAAGCATCCACATACAACATATAAATGAATGGGCATGGCTGTGTTCCAATAAAACTTTACTGAAAGAAACAAGCAGTGGGCCAGAATTGGCATAAAGGCTGCAGTTCATTGATGATTATTTTAGATCGTGAACTTCTCCATTAGGAAAGCAGGCAATAGGCAGGATTTTCTGTGTAGTCATGGACACATTTAACAGGCCAGGAGACAACTGCAGAACAAGGGGAGATCAATCAACCACATACAGTATTTAAAAAATTTTGTTTACAAAACTAGGCAATAGACTGGATTCGGCTCACAAACCATAGTTTACTAATCCTGGATATAAAACAGTGTCAGATTATGCTTTTACTTAACACCTGTATCCAAACCAGTTCACAGCAAGAATGATCATATTGCGAATTTTCCTTGGATCAGAACGTGGTTGCCACCAGCAGCTCCTCAACCATAAGAGGCTCAGGGATGCTCAGAGGTCATAACCACTTAGTTTCTGATGGGATGGCCAGAAGGGCTGGGTGATGATAGGTTTTATGCACTAGCCATCAGGGTCTAATGCACAAACAGAATCTGTGCACCACTGATGTTAGTCCTTAAACTTGAAAATGCAGTAAACAAAGAGATTTGGAAATAGTCTTTTAAATTTGATACCTAACTTTTTTTTTTTTTTTTTTTTCAGATTTAAGTCTTTTTTTTTTTTTTTTTTTTTTTTTTTTTTTTTTTTATTATACTTTAAGTTCTAGGGTACATGTGCATAACGTGCAGGTTTCTTACATATGTATACTTATGCCATGTTGGTGTGCTGCACCCATCAACTCGTCAGCACCCATCAATTCATCATTTATATCATGTATAACTCCCCAATGCAATCCCTCCCTCCTCCCCCCTCCCCCCTCCCCATGATAGACCCCAGTGTGTGATGTTCCCCTTCCCGAGTCCAAGTGATCTCATTGTTCAGTTCCCACCTATGAGTGAGAACATGCGGTGTTTGGTTTTCTCTTCTTGTGATAGTTTGCTAAGAATGATGGTTTCCAGCTGCATCCATGTCCCTACAAAGGACGCAAACTCATCCTTTTTTATGGCTGCATAGTATTCCATGGTGTATATGTGCCACATTTTCTTAATCCAGTCTGTCACAGATGGACATTTGGGTTGATTCCAAGTCTTTGCTATTGTGAATAGTGCCGCAATAAACATACGTGTACATGTGTCTTTGTAGTAGACTAATTTATAATCCTTTGGGTATATACCCAGTAGTGGGATGGCTGGGTCATATGGTACATCTAGTTCTAGATCCTTGAGGAATTGCCATACTGTTTTCCATAATGGTTGAACTAGTTTACAATCCCACCAACAGTGTAAAAGTGTTCCTATTTCTCCACATCCTCTCCAACACCTGTTGTTTCCTGACTTCTTAATGATTGCCATTCTAACTGGTGTGAGATGGTATCTCATTGTGGCAGCTGATAAGCAACTTCAGCAAAGTCTCAGGATACAAAATTAATGTGCAAAAATCACAAGCATTCTTATACACCAGCAACAGACAAGCAGAGAGCCAAATCAGGAATGAACTTCCATTCACAATTGCTTCAAAGAGAATAAAATACCTAGGAATCCAGCTTACAAGGGATGTAAAGGACCTCTTCAAGGAGAACTACAAACCACTGCTCAGTGAAATCAAAGAGGACACAAACAAATGGAAGAACATACCATGCTCATGGATAGGAAGAATCAATATCGTGAAAATGGCCATACTCCCCAAGGTTATTTATAGATTCAATGCCATCCCCATCAAGCTACCAATGACTTTCTTCACAGAATTGGAAAAAACTGCTTTAAAGTTCATATGGAACCAAAAAAGAGCCCGCATTGCCAAGACAATCCTAAGTCAAAAGGACAAAGCTGGAGGCGTCACGCTACCTGACTTCAAACTATACTACAAGGCTACAGTAACCAAAACAGCATGGTACTGGTACCAAAACAGAGATATAGACCAATGGAACAGAACAGAGTCCTCAGAAATAATACCGCACGTCTACAGCCATCTGATCTTTGACAAACCTGAGAGAAACAAGAAATGGGGAAAGGATTCCCTATTTAATAAATGGTGCTGGGAAAATTGGCTAGCCATAAGTAGAAAGCTGAAACTGGATCCTTTCCTTACCCCTTATACGAAGATTAATTCAAGATGGATTAGAGACTTAAATGTTAGACCTAATACCATCAAAACCCTAGAAGAAAATCTAGGTAGTACCATTCAGGACATAGGCATGGGCAAGGACTTCATGTCTAAAACACCAAAAGCAACGGCAGCAAAAGCCATAATTGACAAATGGGATCTAATTAAACTAAAGAGCTTTTGCACAGCAAAAGAAACTACCATCAGAGTGAACAGGCAACCTACAGAATGGGAGAAAATTTTTGCAACCTACTCATCTGACAAAGGGCTAATTTCCAGAATCTACAAAGAACTCAAACAAATATACGAGAAAAAAACAAACAACCCCATCAAAAAGTGGGGAAAGGATATGAACAGACATTTCTCAAAAGAAGATATTCATACAGCCAACAGACACATGAAAAAATGCTCATCATCACTGGCCATCAGAGAAAAGCTTACGAAGATTTTAGGCTAAGAATATGTGGTGATCTTCTAGATATAGGATTATGCCATCTGCAAACAAATATAGTTTGACTTCCTCTCTTCCTGTTTGGATTTTCTTTACTTCTTTCTATTGCCAGAACTTCCAATACTATGTTGAATAGGAGTGGTGAGAAAGATCATTCTTTTTTTGTGCCAGTTGTCAAGGGGAATGCTTCCAGCTTTTACCCATTCAGCATGACATTGGCTGTGGGTTTGTCATATATGACTCTTATTATTTGAGGTATGTTTCTTCAATACCTATTTTATTCAGAGTCTTTAAAATGAAAGGATGTTGAATTTCATTTAAAGCCTTTTATGTACCTATTGAGATAATCATGTAATACCTTCTCTTTAGTTATATTTATGTGATGAATCACATTTATTGATTAGCATATGTTGAACCAACCTTACATCCTGGGGATGAAGTCTACCTGATTGTGGTGAATAAGCTTTTTGATGTGCTTCTGGATTCAGTTTGCCAGTATTTTATGGAGGATTTTTGCATTAATATTCATCAAGCATGTTTGCCTGAAGTTTTCTTTTCTTGTTGTATCTCCCATTTTTTCACTTTCATTTCTGTGAGTCAAGAATTCAGGTAGGGGTTAGCTGGGTCACTCACCAGCCTAAAATCAAGTGTTGGCCAGAACAGTAGCGTCTCCAGAGGCTTGAAGTCTTCTTTCAACCTCATTAAAGCTGTTAGTAAAATTTAGTTTCTTGAGGTTGTAGGACTGAGGTTACAATTTTTTGACTGGTTGTCAACTGAAGACTATTCTCATCCTTCAGAAGCTGCCCACGGGATTCTGCATCTCTTTACAAGGCAATTTGCTTCTTCAAGATTAACAGGAGAAGTTGCTGCAGCTTTAAGTTTCTATGATTTATTTCATCTGTATACTCTAAATACTCCTTAAAAAGACTCCCTTGAGGACTTCCACATCAATGAGTGTGGGGCCATCTTAAAATTTTGCTTAGGCCATTTATCTATTTCTATCATTTGGGTTATTTCTATCATATGAGTAACTTAGATATTTTCTGTCTCTTTCATCTATATTGTTGAAATTACTAGCATAAAATTATTCTTAGTTTTAATTATTCTTAGTTTTGAAAATCTTTTAACACTATAAATAATCTACTGCTGTCCTTTCTTACATTTTCATCATTTATTTATTCTTTGCTCTTTAAAATCTGTTCAGTTTTGTCAGTGATATATTTGCCTTTTTAAATAACTAGTACATGTTGTTACTTATCACTCTAGTGTTACCTCGTAAGACTCATTAGATGTAGTTTTTTTAATCTCACCTTTCACATCTCTTAATTTTTTTTTTGTATTTGTCATTTTAATACATTATTATGTAGAACCTTGTCCTACTGACTTTGACAGGAGTTGAACCACCTGGAGAGGGAGAGCTGAGCTGCCAGGTGTCAGATTAGCGAATAAAAATGGAAGTAATGGTAAAGTTTTTAATTACATATTGTAATAGTATAAGCAAGAGGCTAAACCAAAGAAAATGTAGACTCTTGCTTGTTTTATTTTTCCCCCACAGAACAGCATACCAGTGAAGGGTCAAGTGAAGGTCAAGTTTCACTTGACTCTCCAACACAGATGTGAGGCTCATCTCACTGCCAAGAGAGCCTTGAAGAAAAGGATCCTGCAGTTCTGTGGGTTATAGGGTGGGGAGAGGAATAAGGGCAAGAAAAATGGGAGGAAGGGCTAGGAGTAGAAAGCTCAGACTACTATGTGAGATTGGGAAACAGTGTCTTAAAGGTTCTACTCTTCCTCTTCCATAAAAAGATCTTATCAGTGGTGGCAAAGCTTCAGGTAAAGAGACCTAGAGATAAAGGTGCCTGGCTAGGAACGTAAATGTGTGTAAGAGCATGGCTTGCAAGAGAAGCCTGAGTCCTTGACTGCAACTCCCCTCTGAGACTGTCAGTGTTGACTGTGCATCAAGCCTTTGTAATTAGCCATAATTCAGCCTGAAAAATCACACATGGTTTTTTGGTTAGGACACAGATTCCTCAGACTTAGACATAATTTTCAAATCCTTACTTTTCTTTTTATGTATTACTAGTCTATTTTAAACTATTTATTAAATGTTGACTTTATTTTAATGATTATTTATTTTAATTTTCACACATTTCTTTTAATTTTCTATCTAGATGATTTGTAAATAGTTTTCTTTATTATTTATTAATGATATTATCTATTAATCATTTTTTATTGTCTTTATTATCTATTAATGCTTTATTTTTTGCATTCTATTTGCTCTAGTCTTTAAAAAAGCTTAACCTAGTTTTATAATGCCCTCTGTATTTTTTAATATTATTTTCATATACTCTAGAACAAGTGTGCTGTTTCTTTTATCCACTGAATAAATGGAATGTTAGAGGATGTACTCATATCTGTATGTATGTATGTGTATAAATGTCTGTGTGTGTGTTTAACAGAACATCAGCAAGATCTGAAACCAACCCAATAGTCCCATTGACTTTATTTTTGATAAACATAGAAATTGATCCTTCTGGTCTTAAGGCTTGAAACTTCCATTTGTTTTATCTGAGTTCCTTTATCAGAAGACCCTCAACCTTTTGAAAAGTATCAAAGAAATAAAACTCACTATATCACAGCACCCAGATAATGAGATGCCAAGCCTCTCATTTGTCATGATTGCTTCCTTACTCCTCCCAGTTCATATTTTCCTAATTGACCACCTGCTTGTTGTTAACCAACTCTTCATCCTTACCCTTCCCTAGTTCCTGTTTCCTCACACGGTCACATTCTTTCCTTGCTGTAAAAACCCTTAACTTAAGTGAGTCAGGGAGATGGATTTGAGACTGATCTCCTCCACTGCAGCACCAGATTAAAACCTTCTTTCCTGGGAATACTCATTGTCTTAGTGATTGACTTTCTGTGTGGCAAGCAGAAGGACCTACACCGAACCTCTGGTGCTTCGGTAACAGACATAAAAATCAGTCACGTTATCTTGTTTATAAATAAAATATTGTGGGGTAATTTCCCATTTATCTCAGTCTGTACTCTGTGCATTTATTGGTTCAAGACCAATTTTGGGGTTTGTTCCTTAACCTGGAGTCTCAGTATACATGCAAACAGCAAATTTTGTTACCATCCTCATGCAGACTAGTGTCTAAGGCTTCATAAACCTTGTGTGTTATTCCATTTACATCCAGAATGGGCAACCAATTTCTAGAATATATCTCTAGGATGATGAATAGAATTTTTCTAATCCTAATTTATGAATGAGAGAGGGCTTTATCCTGACCATTTTCTTTGTTTTATGTAGAGAATAACATCCTGCTATTCAACCATCTACGGGTCTTGAGACTTGCAATCTTGACATTTAGCCCCTATTTCTTACTTTGCCTTTGGGATACCTCTTTGTTTATGGCAGATTATGTTCTTGCTCTTGAGCTCACCCATGCTTCTCTCTTCACAATTTATTGATTACTTATGTATGTTTTAGGTGTTAATGGTTTTGTTTGGCCTCCATCGGGTGTAAAATTTGGACAGGACTTACTTTTTTTCTCACATAAAACATTTGTCATTTAGAATGACTTGGAACTAATGTGAGAAAGTTATAGAAAATGATTTCAGTTCTCTTTTATCTACTCATATATTTAGAGTAAATGAAGGTCCACTAATAAACTAAGCAGTTAAACGTTAGAAGCAGTTAAACTGACTTTCACTTTTCTGTCTGAAGAGGGCACTGGATTGGCAATACTGAAAACACAGTTCTAGATCTAGCTCTCCCACTGCTGATTTATCTTTAGTAAAGTCAATGGATCCAATGTGTCAATTTACAAAATAAAGAAGTTAAGAGGGAAAAAAAAAGCTGATATCTGTGGTATATCTGAGCTTTAAGCTATTATAAATATATAATTCTAAAATCATACCTAACTTTCATTTTCTCCAATTCAAAAGTAACTCTTGTTCACCTACTGTTATTTTGCTTTTTCAGTGGTCTTCATTATAGTAAGTTCTGTTAGTATTACTATTCAGGCTGGATTAAAATACATAAATATGACTTTTGTGTGTTCATGCATCTTTAAAAAAAATTGTGGTCAGATGAAAGAAAGCTGTTGAAGAATATAATTATAGTTCCCAAATAAATTAGATCTATAGCTACATGCTTTTAGATGTGGAAGATGGGAAGCCTTTGGTAGTACATGATTCAAAATAGACAAGATTTGCTGCACTTATGACAATTCTAAAATATCTGCCTTAAAATAAGTAGTGTTTATTTCTTATCCATGTGATATGTCTGCAATCGATTTGGGGAGAATGCTTGTGATTGTCCCTCAAAGATCCAGGCTGATGCAGGCCATCCCCATGCATCCTAATACTATCATTTTGGCGGGGAAAGCATTATAGCACATAGTGTAATGTCCTTGAAAGTTTTTGCTCTGAAATGACAGTAGCCATTCCATCAAATTCTTCAGCATCTAAAAACACCACATGGCAATACCCAACTTCTTGGGGGTGGGAAGGAACAGTATTACTGATACTAGAAGGGGTAGGGAAGTGCTGGGAGGAGAAGAGTGGGGTCTCTGGAGAGGTCTCCACCCTGGGGCCTGTGCCCACATACCTAGGTGAGGACAGGCACTCCTGTTTTTGTGCCCAAATGTTGCATTTTCTAAGACCATCCTGGCCTGTCATGTCCCCATTCTGTGCCTATAAAAACCCTTAGACTCTAGCAGACAGAGACACAAGTGGCTGGACGTCAAGAGGAACACACAGGCAGAGGAACACAAGAGCAGGGGCATGTTGAGAGGAGCATGCTGGAAGAACACACCGAGACATCAGCAGATGCTGGCAGGCTGACTGGAAGAATGACACAGAGCTGTTGGCCAGGGTAGTGTGAGGAGAGCTCAGCTGCTGGGCAGCCCGATTCCAGGGGAAAACCACCTTCCACTCCATCCCTTTTCTGACTTGACTCTTCATCCATCTGCTGAGAGCTACCACCACTCAATAGAACCTTGCACTCATTCTCCAAGCTCACGTGTGATCCAATTCTTTAGTACACCAAGGCAAGAAACCCTGGGATACAGAAAGTCCTCTGTCCTTGCGATAAGTCAGGGAGTCTAACTAAACTAACACAAGCCACCTGTGGACGGCTAAACTGAAAGAAGACACTGTAACACACGACTACTGGCGCTACAGCTGTAAACATTCATCCCTAGCCGCTGCTATGGAGCCCCACAGTCAGCCCATACGTGTGCTCCCCCTAGAGGTTTAAGCATTGGGGCACTGAAGAAGGGAGCCACAGCCCCACTGCATGCTCTGCTAGAGGGACAAGGGAACATTTCCAGTTTCATTATCACATGTCCAGAACTAGAAGGCAAATGCTTGTATATATACCTAAAGTCAACTACATACCAAAGGGTTTTGATTGTTCAGTGACATATTTGTACCATGATTAGGACACATTATTTTTATATAGCTCAGTTAAAGAAGGAACATGTATTCACCTGCTTGTTTATTCAGACATGTTGTCTGACATTAAGTGTTTAATGTGAGTGGTTTACTATCAAGTACACTTAGAAATAAAATTTCGCTAAAATTTTTAAAAATCACCATCATTTGTGGAATAAAAGTTGATTTCAGCTCTAAGGAGCAAAATGGTGTTTCAAATAAGTGTTATTGTTTAAAGGGTGAAAGATAAATCAGAGCTTAATAGCTTGGGATCAAAAAGCAGATTTACTGTAATAAAAATCAACAGTTTAATAAACATTTTTTCAAACAGAAGAAAGTTCCTTTGTAATCACTATTGCCAGGATTCAGTGCTAAATCACACATACCAAATAGCAAAAGCAGAATAATTTAATGCAGCAAATCATTCTCACTATCTTATCTGAGACTTCTTGAATAAAAAAACAACAAATTGGAATATGTGTGCTACTTCTTTGCCCTTGTGTTTTTAAAAGAGTATATGTTAGACAGTGGTCTGTCTACTTCAAGGATAAACACCAGAATGACAATTTGGATATTAAGATTTCATATGAAAGTGGCCTCGTAATTATGAGCTCATGTCCTTGCTGACATATGGTCTTAATATGGTTACTGTTGTTTCCTGTCTTTATGTGTTAGGAAAAGGCTATAAAATTGCCACCTGCAGACTTATTCTTAAAATGGATTATGTTTCTTTACTTGCTCACATTGTAATATGTAGTTAAATTAAAATATTTTAAATTATGAGTAAATCGTAAAAATACTATTCAGCTCCTCAGTTTTGCCGTGCCATGTAGAATCGAATCCTAAGAGAAAATTGGCCCAAACTCCATAAAAACACTTCATTGTCTTTTTAAATGTGTTTTCTTAATTCTAAATATTGATCACATTATTATTCATTCCCTTAATAGCTGTCTTGATGTTTTCTAGTTATTTTCCACCATGTTTAGTCTTTGTCAGCAGGAAGGGTGGTTTGAAATACCTATATTCAGGGGACAGAATCAGAAGGTAAAATACTTTTGATTGGATGCAGAGGGCTACATTGTGTAAGAAGATAAGTTGAATATAGACCAGCCCAATCAGGGACTGCAGGCAGCAACAAACACAACTCATGGCATAAAGAAAACACTTTCATTAAAAGTCTGACATTATTTCTACAATTAATTGTATGTAAGTTTCAGCGTACAATTAAAAATAAATACAACCACAAGGAGCCAACATCAGATGATTGAAATTTAAGAAAAAAAATAGAATCAGTGCCACAAAAAATTCAGACATGAAGTTACTAGAATCAGTTGTTAAAATAAGTATACTTGTATGTTTCCCAAAATATGCAAATTTGGCAAAAAAGTAGAAACTACAAGCAAAGAACTAAACAAAAACTATCTCCAAAACAACAACACAATATTGAAAAAAATAAAAATTTAGTAAATTAACTTACTAAAGATCCCAATACATCTGAATAATTAGTTCACTAGAGAAAGAAGAGATTATGTAAAATAAAATGTAAAGAAACAAAAAACAATATGTAAAAGAGACTGTAAAAGACATGAGGATACAATGAGGGGCTTTAAGAAATGTGTAATTAGAATCCCAGAATAAGAAGAGACAAAGACAAAGCAATACTTAAAAGAGAAAATGTGTAAAAATAACATTATCATGAAGCAAAAAGCTACTGCAATTAAAAGGTAAAAATATAAATTTGCGTGGCCCTAATATGGTAATCTTACAATATATAAATAAAAAATTAGAGGAACTAATGGCAAAAAGGAAGCAAGTCTACAGTTATAGTGGGAAATTTTAATGTAATCCTTATCCATTATCCTCTGAAATACTTCAAAGTATCCTTCAGCTGTACAGATTTTGGCCTTATTTTCACACTATCACAGGTTGTTGTGGCCTATGGTTAATAATTATTTGAGATGCACTGTTTACTTATTTACTTATAGCCAACTCCATGCAAAATTAACTGTTTCAAGAAAAGACTTTACCATGAAGCTTACCATGAAGTTTAAGTGTCAAGATCCCTTACTTCCATGGGCTCCATCCAAGACTCTAAACCTAATTTTGTATTCATAATTTTGTATTATTCTTTTCAATGGCCTATTAGCTATGCACTGCATACATTTGACTCCCCACAAAACTTGTATTCATCTCTGACCTAGCCAAAGACCACGTGTAGATATATATCTTAATTTCAAAAATTCTGATCTCATATTTATAGCATTTTGTGATCTCATCTTTCTTCTATCATTTTAATGGAGGCTATATTGAGAACTTTTCTTTAAAGAACTTTAGTTATAAATGAGATTGCTAATCTGATCTTATTCTCTGAAGCATTCCATAGTGTCCAACAGAAAGCATTTATTCTGACATTTTTGAGAAAGTTTTGCATCCATTGGCTTATCTTTTGATGAGGTTTAATTTTTAAAGCCACATCATAAAAGATATTCAGTTTGAAATACAGAAATAATTAGCTTTTTTAATCTTATGAAGACTCAAATGAATAGATCATCAGATAATTTAGATGTGGAGAACTAGAAAGAAAAATGTTTTCTTGGTAGAAATAAACTCACATTCATTTCAGCTTGTTAATGAGGAATTCAATTAGGCTTTATTAAAAGAAACAGGAGGTGGCCTTATATGCCAAAATTCTGACCTTCAACAGCACCCCAAAGCTAAGCTCTGTTTGCATGTGGTATGCTTTTCAAAGTAAAGTAGGTAATAATATTGCCAAATGTTATCGTAGACCACTAAAAGTTGCAGCTTTCTAATTTATAGCATCTTTGTATTTGCTGTTTCTTTTTCAACTGATAAAAAAAAAAAATGCCTTTTTTGGGCTATTTCATGACAGCATTTCACTGCTTGAATCCAAGTATTTTACTGAGTAGAATTGAGGTTAACATACTATAAAGAAAAGTCACAAAAATACAATGTCTTAAAAACTGTAATGCTAATTCATTCTCACTTATGTTCTGTGAAGCGATCAGGGCTGGTATAGAGAATCAAGATCCCTAATTTAACTAGCTCATTGACTATTAAAACAAATGTTTTCTCTATCACTTTATTGCTACCTTGTTAATTTTACTTTTATCACATATGATAGATTAATCCTACATTATAAATAAAGAATAATATTTCTTCAATATATCTTGCCTGCCAAAGTCCATAAAGGTATAATAGCACTTAGTATATATTTTTAAACAAATGAAACTGTTAAGAAATGACTCAAAACATGAATCCATCCTCGATATAAAGATCTTGCATAGACAAACATCTTGATCCTGAGATCTCTGATCTTTCATTGACAATATTCTGTTATGTTCTCATCCCTGTTTTATTAGCATTATGGGGGCTCTACTGAAGACATTTTTTTAATGTGCCTTTATTCGGGCACAATGACACGTGCCTGTAGTCCCAGCTACTCAGGAGGTTAAGTCAGGAGGATCACCTGAGCCCAGGAGTTCGAGGTTGCAGTGAGGTAAGATTGGACCACTGCACTCCAACCTGAGCAACAGAGCAAGACTCTATCTACCCCTAAAACAAAACAACACAAAAAGAGCTTAGTCTAAAAATCTGACTGGCATGGTAGTTTACATCTGTAATAGCAGCACTGTGAGAGGCCAAAGAGGGAGCATTGCTTGAAGCCAACAGTTCATGACCAACCTTGACAACAGAGTAGGATCCTGTCTCCACCGAAAATTGAAAAATTGGCTGAGCGTGGTGGTGCCTGCCTGCATTTCCAGCCACTTGAGGTGGGGGAACTGAGGTGGGAGGATCACTTGAGCCCCTGTGATTAAGGCTGTAGTGAGTCATAATCGCGCCAACCACACTGTAATCTGGGTGAGAGAGCTAGACTCTGTCTCAGAAAAATAAAAATACAAATAAATTTTTTAAAGTGGCTTACTTATGAATGGGCATCCTTATGAATGTTCATGTCATGAATGTTCTAAATAAGTTAAATGTAGAGTTAGTATTTGATGACAGAGCAATCAGATTTCAAACGTTTTCCTTTCTATTATGGAATTTTAATTAATTGTTATATGTTGCTGACTAACATTCTCAGTACTTCAAAAACAGAAACTTGGGGCCTGGGCAAGATGACCGAATGGAAACAGCTATGATCTGCAGCTCCCAGCGAGATCAACACAGAAGGCAGGTGATTTTTGCATTTCCAACTGAGATAACCGATTCATTTCATTGGGACCGGTTAGACAGTGGGTGCAGCCTACAGAGGGCAAGTAGAAGTAGGGTAGAGCACTGCCTCACCCAGGAAGCTCAAGGGGTCAGGGAACTCCCTCCCCTAGCCAAGAGAAGCCATGATAGATGGTGCTATCTGGCCCAAATACTATGCTTTTCCCATGGTTTTCACAACCTCAGACCAGGAGATTCTCTTGGGTGCCTACGTATCACTGGGGCCCTGGGTTTCACACATAAAACTGGGCAGCCATTTGGGCAGACATTGAACTAGCTACAGGAGGTTTTTTTTGTTGTTGTTGTTGATGTTTGTTTGTTTGTTTGTTTGTTCCCCTAGTGGTGCCTGGAATTCCAGCAAGACAGAACAGTTTACTCCCCTGGAAAGGGGGCTGAAGCCAGGGAGCTGAGTGATCTTGCTCAGTGGATTCCACCTCCATGGAACTGAACAAGCTAAGATCCACTGGCTTGAAATTCATGCTGACAGCACACCAGTCCATGGTTGACCCAGGACACTCGAGCTTGGTGGGGGGAGGGGCCTCCACCATTACTGAAACTTGAGTAGGTGGTTTTCCCATCAACAGTGTAAACAAAGCTGCCAGGAAATTTGGACTAGGTAGAACCCACCACAGCACAGCAAAGTTGTTGTATCCCCTCTGCCTCTCTAGATTCCACTTCTCTGGGCAGGGCATCTCTGAAAGAAAAGTGCAGTCCCAGTCAGGGGCTTACAGATAAAACTCCCATCTCCCTGGGACAGAGCACCTGAGGGAAGTGGTGGCTGTGGGCACAGATTCACCAGATTTAAACATTCTTGCCTGCCAGCTCTGAAGAGAGCAGCAGATCTCCCAGCACAGTGCTCAAGCTCTGCTAAGGGACAGACTACTTCCTCAAGTGGGTCCCTGATCCCCATGACTCCTGACAGGGAGATACTTCCCAGCAGGGGTCTACAGATACCTCATACAGTAGAGCTCTGGCTGGCATCTGGTGGGTGCCCGTCTGGGGCAAAGCTTCCAGGGAAAGGAGCAGGCAGCAATCTTTGCTGTTCTGCAGCCTATGCTGGTGATACCCAGGCAAAGAGGATCTGGAGTGGACCTCTAGAAAACGCCATCAGACCTGCAGACAAGGAGCCTGACTATTAGACAGAAAACTAAGAAACAGAAAGCAATATCATCAACATCAACAAAAAGGACACCCAAGCAAAAACCCCATCCAAAGACCATCAGCATCAAAGATCAAAGGTAGATAAATCCACAAAGATGACAAAGAAAACAGAGCAAAAATCTTGAAAATTCCAAAAACCAAAATGCCTCTTCTCCTCCAAAGAATCACAACTTCTTGCTAGCAAGGGCACAAAACTGGGCAGAGAATGAGTTTGACTAATTGACAGAAGTAGGCTTCAGATGTTGAGTAATAACCAGCTGCTCCAAGCTAAAGGAACATCCACTAATCTAACACAAGGAAGCTAAGAGCCTTGATAAAAGGTTCAGGAACTGCTAACTAGAATAGCCAGTTTAGAGAAGAATATAAGTAACCTGATGGAGCTGAAAAACACAGCACAAGAAGTTCATGAAGCATACACAAGTATCAATAGTCAAATCGGTTAAGTGGAATAAAGGATATCAGAGATTGAAGATCAACTTAATGAAATAAAGCGTGAAGACAAGATTAGAGAAAAACAGGATGAAAAGGAATGAACAAAGCCTCCAAGAAATATGGAAATATGAAAAGACCAAACCTACATTTATGAAATACGAAAAGACCAAACCTACATTTGATTGGTGTACCTGAAAGTGATGGGGAGAATGGAACCATGTTGAAAAAGACTCTGCAGGATATTATCTAGGGGAACTTCTCCAACCTAGCAAGGCAGGCCAACATTCAAATTCAGGAAATACAGAGAACATGACAAAAATAGTTCTCGAGAAGAGCAACCCCAAGACATATAATCATCATATTCACCAAGGTTGAAATGAAGGAAAAGATGTTAAGGGCAGCTAGAGAAAAAAGTTGGCGTACCCATAAAGGAAAGCCTATCACACTAACAACGGAATTCGTTGCAGAAATCCTACAAGCCAGAAAAGAATTTTCGACCCAGAATTTCATATCCAGGCAAACTAAGCTCCATAAGCGAAGGAGAAATAAAATACTTTACAGACAAGCAAATACTGAAAGATTTTGTCACCACCAGGCCTGCCTTACAAGAGCTCCTGAAGGAAGCACTAAATATGGAAAGGAAAAACTGGTACCAGCCACTGTAAAAACATACCAAAATGTAAAGTTCATTGACATTATGAAGAAACTGCATCAACTAATGGGCAAAATAACCAGCTAGCATTATAATGACAAAATCAAATTAACACATAACAATATTAACCTTAAATGTAAATGGGCTAAACTCCCCAATTAAAAGACACAGACTAACAAATTGGATAGAGTCAAGACCCATTGGTCTGTATTCAGGAGACTCATCTCACATGCAAAGACACACATAGCCTCAAAATAAAGGGATGACAGAGTATTTACCAAGAAAATGAAAAGCAAAAATAAAGTTGGGTTTGCCATCCTAGTCTCTGATAAAACAGACTCTAAACCAACAAAGATCAAAAAAGACAAAGAAGGGCATTACATAGGAGTAAAGGGATCAATGCGACAAGAAGAGCTAAATATCCTAAATAGGTATGTGCCCAATATAGGAGCACCCAGATACATAAAACAAGTTCTTAGAGACCTACAAAGAGATTTAGACTCCCACAAAATAATAGTAAGAGACTTTAACACTCAACTGTCAGTATTAGACAGAACAATGAGACAGATAATTAATAAGGAAATTCAGGACTTGAACTCAGTTCTGGACCAAGCAAACCTAATAGGTATGCACAGAACTCTCCTTCCTAAATCAGCAGAATATACATCTTCTCAGTACCTCATAGCACTTACTGTAAAATTGACCACATAATTAGAAGTAAAACACTCCTCAGCAAATGCAAAAGAACAGAAATCATAACAAACAGTCCCCCAGACCACAGTGCAATCAAACTAGTACTCAGGATTAAGAAACTCGCTGAAAACTGCACAACTACACAGAAACTGGAAATCTTGCTTCTGATTGACTACTAGGTAAATAACAAAATTAAGGCAGAAATAAATAAGTTTTTTAAAACTAATGACAACAAAAACACAATGTACCAGAATCTCTGGGTACTAGAGATGCTAAAGCAGTGTTTGCAGAAAAATTTATAGCACTAAATGCCCACCTGAGAAAGTGGGGAAGATCTAAAATTGACAACCTAACATTACAATTAGAAGAACTAGTGAAGCAAAAATAAACAAATTCAAAAGCTAGCAGAAGACAAGAAATAACTAAGATCAGAGCAGAATTGAAGGAGATAGAGACACAAAAAACCCTTCCAAAAACTCAGTGAATTCAGGAGATGTTTTTGTGAAAAGATCAACAAGATAGCTAGACTGCTACCTAGACAAATAAAGAGAAAAAGAGAGAATAATCAAATAGACAAATAAAAAAGTATAAAGGGAATATCACCACGGATCCCACAGAAATACAAACTTCCATCAGAGAATATTATAATCACCTCTACGCAAATAAATTAGAAAATCTAGAAGAAATGGATAAATTCCTGCACACATACACTCTCCCAAGAATAAACCAGGAAGAAGTAGAATCCATGAATAAATCAATAACAATTTCTGAAATTGAGGCATTAATTAATAGCCTGCCAACCAAAAACAAACCCAGAACCAGAAGGATTCATAGCTGGATACTACCAGAGGTACAACGAATAGCTGGCACCATTCCTTCTTAAACTATTTCAAACCGTAGAAAAAGAGGGACTTCTCCCTAACTCATTTTATGAGGCCAGCATCATCCTGATACCAAAATCTGGCAGTGACACAACAAAGAAAATTTCAGGCCAATATGTCTGATGAACATTGATGCAAAAATTCTCAATAAAATACTGGCAAACCAAATCCAGCAGCACATTATAAAGCTTATCCATCACAGTCAAGTTGGCTTCATCCCTGGGATGCAAGGTTGGTTCAACATATGCAAATCAATATACGTAATTCATAACATAAACTGAACCAATGACAAAAACCACACGATTAACTCAATAGATGCAGAAAAAGCCTTTGATAAAATTCAACACCCATCCATGCTAAAAACACTCAATAAACTAGGTATTGATGGAGTGTATCTCAAAATGATAAGAGCTATTTATGACAAATCCACAGTCAATATCAATATCACACTAGATGGGCAAAATCTGAAAGCATTCTCTTTGAAAACTGGCACAAGACAAGGATGGCCTCTCTCACCACTCCTTTTTAAAATAATATTGGAAGTTCTGACCAGGGCAATCAGACAAGGGAAAGAAAGAAAGGTATTTAAATAGGAACAGAGGAAGTCAAATTGTCTCTGTTTGCAGATGACAAGATTATATATTTAGAATACCCCATCGTCTCAGCCCAAAATCTCCTAAAGCTGATAAGCAACTTCAGCAAAGTCTCAAGATACAAAATCATTGAGCAAAAATTACAAGCATTCCCATACACCAATAATAGACAAACAGAGAGCCAAATCATGAATAAATTCCCATTCACAATTGCTACAAAGAAAATAAAATACCTAGGAATACAACTTACAAGGGATGTGAAGGACCTCTTCAAGGAGAGCTACAAACCACTGTTCAAAGAAATAGAGAGGACACAAACAAATGGAAAAACATTCCATGCTCATGGATAAGAAGAATCAGTATCATGGAAATGGCCATACTGCCCAAAGTAATTGATAGATTCAATGCTATTCCCATTAAGCTACCATTGACTTTCTTCATAGAACTAGAAAAAAACTACTTCAAATTTAATATGGAACCAAAAAAGAGCCTGTATAGCCCAGACAATTCTAAGCAAAAAGAACAAAGCTGGAGGCATCATGCTACCTGACTTCAAATTATACTACCAGGCTACGGTAACCAAAACAGCATGGTTCTGGTACCAAAACAGATATATAGACCAATGGAACAGAACAGAGGCCTCAGAAATAACACCACCTATCTACAACCATCTGATCTTTGACAACCCTGACAAAAACAAACAATGAGGAAAGAATTCCCTATTTGATAAACGATGCTAAGAAAACTGGCTAGCCATATGCAGAAAACGGAAACTGGACCCCTTCCTTACACCTGATACAAAAATTAACTAAAGATGAATTAAAGGCTTAAATATAAGACCAAAAACCATAGATACCTGAGAAGAAAACTGAAATAAATCCATTCAGGATATAGGCATGGGCAAAGACTTCATGACTAAAACACCAAAAGCAATTGCAACAAAAGCCAAAATTGACAAATGGGATCTAATTAAACTAAAGAGCTTCTGCAGAGTGAAAGAAACTATCATCAGAGTGAAGAGGCAACCTACAGAATGGGAGAAAATTTTTGCAATATATCTATCTGACAAAGGACGAATAGCCAGAATCTACAAGGAACTTAAACAAATTTACAAGAAAAAAAAAAGAAGTAACCCCATCAAAAAGTGGGAAAAGGATATGAATAGACAATTTTCAATATATGACATTTATAAGGCCAAGAAAGGTATGAAAAAAAGCTCAGGATCACTGGGAGAAATGCAAATCAAAACCACAATGAGATACCATCTCAGGCCAGTTAGAATGCCGATCATTAAAAAGTCAGGAAACAACAGATGCTGGAGAGGATGTGGAGAAATAGGAATGCTTTTACACTGTTGGTGGGAGTTTAAATTAGTTCAATCATTGTGGAAGACAGTATGGTGATTCCTCAAGGATCTCGAAGTAGAAATACCATTTGTCCCAGCAGGATTATAAATCATTCTACTATAAAGACACATGCACATGTATGTTTATTGCAGCACTATTCAGAATAACAAAGACTTGGAACCAACCCAAATGCCCATCAATGACAGATTAGATAAAGAAAATGTGGCACATATACACAATGGAATACTATACAGCCATAAAAAACAATGAGTTCATTTCCTTCGCAGGGACATGGATGAAGCTGGAAACCATCATTCTTAGCAAAGTAACACAGGAACAGAAAACCAAACACAGCATGTTCTCATTCGTAAGTGGGAGTTCAACAATGAGAACATATGGGCACAGGAAGGGGAACATCTCACACTGTAGCCTGTCAGGGGATGGGGGCTAGGGGAGGAATAGCATTAGGAGAAACACTTAATGTAGATTACAGGTTGATGGCTGCAGCAAACCACCATGGCACATGTATATTTATGTAATAAACTTGCACGTTCTGCACATGTATCCCAGAAATTGAAGTATAATAAAAAAAAACTTAGTGATTACTCAAGATTCTGCAAGACAAATGTATTTTAAATATTAAATATATGAATTTATAATTATTGCATGTATTATAAATTTAAAATAATAGTGAACATTAAAGTATATAAATAAATATACAAGTAAATACAATCAATAGTTATTTACGTATAATCAAACTTTAAAAAGTCTTAATGTGTCATATTTGTTCTTGTTTTTATGAAAAATAAAATGCTACATATGGACTTGAGATCACTGTGATAATCTCCTTGATTACATTCTCCTCACTCCATTTCAGAGATAACCACTACCATTAAATCAGCATATATCATTCTTTTGCATGCTTTTAGAATATATTCACCCATGAACAGGTTTTTAATTGTTTATAAATGGTATCAACATATATGAATATATATAAAACAGCATCAACATGTATGAATATTCTGTAATATACCTCTTTTGATTTTTTAAGAGATTTATGCATGTTGATATATGTAGTTTCAGTTTTTTCTATAAAAATCTCATATTGTAAATAAGCTTTTATTTAATTGTACTCTTCATGAAATTTTAGATTGTTTAAACATTTTCATATGACATACAATACTCCAATAAATATTTTTATGGAAGTTCCATTGTACACAAGAATTTCTATGAGGCATTTACAATATGAACAAAAGTTAGATTTATATAGCATTTCAAAATAATCTTCAAGTGAGACACTGAAAAGCCTGAAAAGTATTTGACAAATTTGCTCTTCACTAGAATAGCATAGTTCTTTTTGCTCCATATCTGGACCAACATGTATAATAATATCACCATTGATGTATATGACATCTGATAGGTATGATATGCTACCTTCTTTTAATTTGAATGTATTAAAACGTTGAAAATATTTTTATACAATTTATTGGCCATTTCAGTTTGTTCTTCTTAAAGTCAACAATCAAACATTGTGATCATTATTTTCTATTGGTTCTTCTATTTTATTTATTTCAAATATTATTTATGTATTTTAAATGTCTATCCTTTTAAATATTTATACATTTAAAACACCTTCTTCCAGATTTTAACTTATCTACTTATGTTATAATTATTATCTCTACAGGTATTTATATCTCTGTATCTCTCTCTCTCTATATATATATCTACAGACATATAAATATAAATTTTTTAGCTCTTTTCAAAGGAAAATATATTTAATAAAATATATCAGTAGTTTTCTTTATGTAACAAAGTAGTATACTTTGTTGTGTTGTGTGTGCTTTAAGATCTTTCCTCACAAGTTCAAATTTAAGCAGCATTGCTTTCTGCTTCTTCTAAATCTGTTCCACTCAACAAAAACATACTGTACATGTGTCCCTGAGGACTGAAATTTTTCTTTACAGGAAGATGAGAAGTATTTGCAATTTCTAGATCAAGAAATGTAGAGAGTCAACTTTGAATGACACTGACTTCAACAGATACATGGAATAATAGATATAAGCAAGAGAAAAGAAAATAGAATTAAGGTTCAAATACAAGATAGTCATATTTGTTAACCAGAAATACAATAATAAAACAAAACACTGAGCAGAGCTAAAACTGAAGGCCTATAGAAATTCAGGCAATAAAACTGTGTAGTGGAGTTTAAGAAATTGGTTCCTATGAGAAATGGGGGGTTTAGCTTTAAGCCTGTTGATGAGAAAAGTCAAACTCTCTACAATATTTGAAGAGGTTTATTCTGTACCAAATATGAGTGTGACCCATGAAACAGCCTCAGGAGGTCCTGAGAACATGTGCCCAAGGTGGCTGGGTTACAGCTTGGTTTTATACATTTCAGGGAGTCAGAAGTTACAGGCAAATACATAAAGCAATAATATTGGTTCTGCCTGGAAAGATGAGACACCTTGAAGGGTGGAGAGTAGGGTCTTGCAGGTCATAGGTAGATTCAAAGATTTTCTAATTGGCAATTGGTTGAAAGAGTTAAACTTTGCTTGAATAGTTGAAGGCAGCATAAAGAAATGCTGGCGTTAGGATAAACGGGGTTGTGAAAGCCAAGGTTCTTGTTACATAGATGAAACCTCTAAGTAGTAGGCTTCAGAGATAGTAGATGGTAAATGTCTCTTATCAGACCTTGAGGGAATCAGGGAAGTTAAGAATTTCAGTTTTGGTTTATAAGCCCCAATGTGAAGCCCGGGCTGGGGATACCTCTGCTCTTGAGAATGGCTATAGATAACTAAATGGTGTCATAACAGAGAAAGAATTATTAAATCCCAATACAGTATACAACTGCTCTTTCAATGTCAAAGAATGTAAAGTTTTAATGGTAATCCACTGGGAAATATGCAGTAATTTTGTATTTTTAAGCAATGATGTAATTAACAACCAACTGATGAATTTCTATGTAAATGCAGTTTTATTGTCCTGCTCATGTGACACCTGATTAATGGGTATGAGTGAGTCCTTGACACCTTGGTATATTCACTTCTAATTATCAGCCTAGAGTTTTTCTGGTACTTAACTCCTCAGAGGACACTTTGTGAAAAATATACCCTGCTCTTAAGTTTGACAACCATAATCACGAGTATTAACCTCCTCAATTATCCAACATAGACTGAATTCTTTCCCCTATCTAATTCTAATTGCTACCATGCTTAATGATAGCAATTGCATAATGATTATTCTTATTTCTGAATAATTCTTAATTTTCTATTTAGTTTTAAAATTAAATATGTTTTATTATGCATACAAAAATATTACCACATTGTAAGGTGAATATTGCTATGTTTCAGATACTTAATCATAATGCTTCTTAGAGTTATCTTTAGAAAGATAATGTTTGGAAGCCTGTGTTAAGGGGTGGGGAGAGCTTTAAGGAAAATAGGAACAGAAAGCATAAATTGTGTTAGCCTATTCCAAAAAGAATTCAAAAAAGCTTTTAAACATTTTTTTCAAAAGAAAATGAATAAAAAGTTAAAATTCAAATTCAATGTGCTTTAAAGATTGGAATTAAGTTGACTTTTGTATTGATACAAAATACCTACAAAATGTCAAAGGTCTTCCATATTATATGTTTTTATGTATGACTACAAATGGAACATAAAACATTTAAACCTGCTAAGTACAACTAATTTATTTATTATGGTTTTATGTTTTGAAGGCTTCCTCTAGTCCTTCTGAAGAACCTCTGAAGGAGACAAATTTGATCTATAGCAGGTTATTGGAGTAAACAGAAATATAATTTACAAATTTCAGCATTCAAATGTTACAAACACATGATTTTATAACAATAAATTGCTCATATTGGCTTGTCTGTGAAAACAGGAAAACCTTTTATAAGAGTGTATCATTTAAGAATAGTAATAATTCCATGTTCTTTGGAATGTATAAGTGTCATTATTTACTATTGTTTTGAACTGATTTTAATATTTCAGCTTCCTAGTCACCCCACTCCAAATAAAGTGAAAATTTGAAAAACAAACGAAATCCAAATGCTGTCATAAATCATAAAATTAGAACTCAGAGAAAATATGACAGAATAAACAGTAGTCATTTTTCTTTTATTTGTTAATATCTAATGGCAATGCCACTGTTTCTGAAATTATGCCTTTCTCAAAGAAATTTATTTTGAATAAAAAATAGTTTCTCTAAATATACTCTTGAAATTTTTACAACTGTTTCTTTCACATGATTGTTGAACATATGTGTAAATCCAATGATGTCTCCTTCCGCTTCTACCAACGATGTTTGTGTCCTAATTATGAGAACCTATGCACATACTGAAATTTCTGTCATCATAAATTAGTTTGTTTGTTTTTTACAACTTTACAGAAATGGAATCTTTCAATATGTACTCTTTTATATGGTGCATTTCACTCAATATGATAATGTAAAGAGTTATCTTAATGTGGGTACAGGTACTAACAATACTTTTCATTTACATTGCTGAGATGAATTCCACTGTATGGAGATGCTACAATTTGTTCATACTTACATGTGTGTGGACATTTGTTTGTTTGCATATTTTGATTATCACAAGAAATCAGTTATAAACAGTCATATACAAGTCCTTGCATGGATACACGCTTTTATTTGTCTTGTGCACATACCTAGGAACGAAATAGCTAGGCTATAAGCTAGATGCATGTAATTTTTAAACAGTCTGCCAAAGTGATTTCTAAAGTGGTTGCCATGTTACATTCCTACAAGGAGTGTATGAGCTCAAGTTTCATAGTAGCCTTGACAATATTTGCAACACTGTTATATATTTTTTAACTTTGAGCTATTGTAGCAGTTGTATAATCGTATCTCATTGTGGTTTTAAGTGCATTAATTAAAATGACATGGAAAATGTTTAAAATGATGTTTAAAATGTTTCTGTGGTTATATTTACACACAAAAATTTATATAATCTTATGATGTAGCTGCAATTTTTTTGCATTTAGCTATTGATTTTTAATTTTTTATGGATTCTATTTATGAGTTTGGAAAGTTCTTTATGAATTATTAATGCAAAACCTTTGTTACTTATATTATTTGTACATCTTTTCCCCCCAGTCTGTAGATTTTTTCTTTTTTTTGAGAGGGAGTCTCGCTCTGTTGACAGGATGTAGTGCAGTGGTGCGATCTTGGCTCACTGCAGTCTCTGCCTCCGAGGTTCAAGCAATTCTCCTGCCTCAGCCTCCCGAGTACCTGGGATTACAGGTGTGCACCACTATGCCCAGCTAATTTTTGTATTTTTAGTAGAGATGGGGTTTCACCATGTTGGCCAGGATGGTCTCAATTTCCTGACCTCCAGTGATCCACCTGCCTCAGCCTCCCAAAGTGCTGGGATTACGGGCCTGAGCCACCACACCTGGCCTGTAGCTTGCTTTTTTTATTCAATTACTTGTATATTTAAAAAGAAGAAGATTCTTATGTTAATGAAGTAGAACTTATCAAAATTTTCCTTTTATGTATTTTCTTTGGGTGGTTTCATTTCATCATTTATGAAATAGAACAACTTAAGCAAATGTCTTTAAGATTTTTTTCTTGTTTTTCCTCTTATAAGTTGCATAAATTTTCAATTTATATTTAGTTTTATGATCCATTTGTCCTAAATAGATGGACCTAAATCCTCCTAAGGAGTCAGAAGTTGTCAAGTATGTATGTGAAGAAACTTCCAGAAGTTAGGGAACAAATCACCAATAAGAATTAGTGAAAACAGTACCAAGAGATTACACAGGCCAGGAGAGTGACAGCTTTCTCCAGATGGTACAGAAAACCTGATGATTCAAAGGGATTGGTGATAGTAGTCAAAGGGTTTTGCCTCAATAGTACGTGATAATTACCCTTAGACAAAATGCTGCTGTTGTCTCATCTTACAAATCTTCAAAGTCCTTAAAAATGAAATTATTTCCCAATAACTTATCTGTATGATAGAACAAAGCTAAAAGACATTAATAGAAATATAAATGTATACAGCATCCTGAAAGGCAAAAATCACAATATATAGTATTCAATTGAAATTAACAGACGTGTGAAAAAGCATTAAAAGAAATATATGCTGTTCAAAATAAAACACAGACCTGATTATCAGCACCTAGTGTTGTTGTCTCCCATAAACAATGGGCAGAGCATCATGTGCTAGGAATGGCTATTCAGGCCACATCAATGGTCCAGGCCCATTTTGTCCTGACCAATTCTTTTTTTTTTTTTTTTTCTTTTTTCTTCTTTTTTTATTATACTTTAAGTTCTAGGGTATATGTGCATATTGTGCAGGTTTGTTACATATGTATACTTGTGCCATGTTGGTGTGCTGCACCCATCAACACGTCAGCACCCATCAATTCGTCATTTATATCAGGTATAACTCCCAATGCAATCCCTCCCCCCTCCCCCCTCCCCATGATAGGCCCCGATGTGTGATGTTCCCCTTCCCAAGTCCAAGTGATGTCATTGTTCAGTTCCCACCTATGAGTGAGAACATGCGGTGTTTGGTTTTCTGTTCTTGTGATAGTTTGCTAAGAATGATGGTTTCCAGCTGCATCCATGTCCCTACAAAGGACGCAAACTCATCCTTTTTTATGGCTGCATAATATTCCATGGTGTATATGTGCCACGTTTTCTTAATCCAGTCTGCCTGACCAATTCTTGAACATACAAATATAGTATGTTATATTTCATTTGACTCTTGGTTGTTGTCACACCATGGTCTGAGTATTTGATCAAGCCACTGGCAAGCCTTAGACTAGCATATAAAATAAAGCTCCCTCTGGAAACAAGACATTTGTGCAAAAATTAGATCTGCTACTTACAAACTCATTGTTACTTATGTGGATGCTCCCTACAAAGAGCCCTATGCTAGGCCAGACACGGTGGCTCACGCCTGTAATTCCACCACTTTGGGAAGCTGAGGCAGGTGAATCATGATGTCAGGAGTTTAAGACCAGCCTGACCAAGATAGTGAAATCCCATCTCTACTAAATATATAAAAATAAGACTGGCGCTGGGGCAGACACCTGTACTCCCAGCTATTCCATAGGGTGAGGCAGGAGAATAGCTTGAACTCAGGAGGCGGAAGTTGCAGTGAGCCGAGATCGTACCACTGCACTCTAGCCTGGGAGACAGAGCAAGACTCTGTCTCAAAACAACAACAACAACAAAACCTGTGCTGATAAAGGGGAGCAAACCCAACCTTATCAGCTGAACATGAGACTGAATTACTCTCCCAGAACAAGCCTATGTACAATTGATAGTCTTCTGGATCTGTAAGAGAATAGCTCATAGAAATTCAGACACCGTCCTACCTTGAACCTATAGGCACAAACTGCTACTCTATCAGAAGACAAGCTGTGTATTCTATTTGCACTACTATGAAAGGATGCCAGAGTTTCAGTAATTTATAAAGAAAAATTGTGGGGTGTTTTGTTTGTTTGTTTTCTGTTTCTTAGAAACCAAAAGGTTTTAATGGCTCGCGGTTCTGAAGGGCATTCAGGAAGCATGGTGCCAACATCTGTTTCTGGTGAGGGCCATAGAAAGCGTACAATCATGGCAGAAGGTGAAGGGGAAGCCGGTATGTCACATGGTTTGAGACAGCAAGAGGGGTGTAGATGCCAGGCTCTTTTTACAAAATCAAATCTCATGTGAACTCATTATGGTAGGGAGTGTATGAAGCCACTCATGAAGAATCCTCTTTAATGACCTAAACACCTCCTACCAGGCCTCACCTCCAACACTGGGAATCGTATTTTAACACGAAGTTTGGAGGGGACATGTAGCCAAACCATATCAACACCAACAAAACAAAACTGCCCTACCTGCCACATCCTGGTCAAAGGGATATATCTCTTGAGCCAGTGAGCAAGGGACTTCTTGGCAAATAGATCACTTCAGGCTTCCCATCCCATCTATTAGGATTCCACTGAATCAACACTTTTTTTGGATTCCGATGTTTTCCATTAACTCAAGTCACACTATCCAGGCCTGGCAAGTCCACATTTGTTTTCTGTTTATGTTTCCTTGGCACAATGCATCTGTTAGTAGCCCTGTATTTGCAGCCAAAGCTACATATCACTGAGCTCATGGATCCTATGATATAATCCCCATGTTCTATAACAATCCCAAGTTGCAGGGATGGTTAACCTTTCAATTTACAATTAAATGATAGGCTTAAGTGACAATTGGGAGGAAACAAGAAAACGAGCCTGGCTGCCCATCATGGGGAAGCAATGTGAGGTCTCATTGCAGCAATTCCCTAAAAAAGGCACTTCTCATTTGCTACTTATATTTGACCATGCTGCCACCCCCTTTTCAATGTTATACCTTTTTTTATAATTATTGATATGTAATTCTGCATGTCTGACCCTACCATGGCCTTTCATTCTCTTCTACCCTTTTATGAAGGCTCAAATTGGTAGCAGACCAGAATGATTTTAAACAGGAAGGACTGAAAGGGGTTATGCAAACCCATTTTAAATGTATCAGAATTTTGTCCCGATCAATTCTTAAACATATTTTGTCTTTCTAGATATACTGTATAAAAACTATTTATGTTAAACTGCTTTCATTTTACATCTTGCATGTAACTCTTTTGTATAAAAAGTCTGGTGAGAATAGCAGAAAATTAATAAAGTTAGAATTTTTGATTGTTGAATGAAGAATCAAAGTGGCAGTGCGCAAACAAACAAAGCCCAGCTGACACCTGGGGATATGTTTGTGATGGGGTGAGAGGTAAGGTCAGGCCAGCACATTAATGATCTTTATTTTCCAGATCAGCTTCTGACAGTTTTCTGTTCATTCTGGGGAAAGACACACATACATACACACAGACACACACACCACCACCACCACCACCACCACCACCACCTCCCTGCACTACTTTTCCAAACTGCTGTGAACACATGGAGTTCAAAGTGACTGCTGAGACTAGGATCACACCTGGTAATGCTGATTATGAGACAGCAGGGGGTGACCTCAGCTCCTGGATTTTCCATGGCAAACACTTCCAGATGTCATTCACACTCCTGCGGCTGTTAACTAATGTCATGAACAAATAAAACTGTTCACATCTGACTGCCTCAGTTAGTCCTTTTGAAAGTAAGGACTAAATTAAATTCTTCTGAGTGGATGAAAAACCCCATGGCGCAAGAACATCATGGGGGTGCTATTAACCTGACTGACTAAATAATGTATATCCTGATCAGGATGCCCTAACAGTGTAAACTATTTATTTACAGTGGCACCATGTACGCCTGCTGGGATTGTACTTTATGTTTGTACCTGACCATCATGACACAGCATCAATCCTAGAAAGCATTTAGGGCAGCTTTAACTTACTGGCCAGAGCTGTGCTGTGACTGATTAATGCCTCAGGCCAGATTTTAGAAATAATCATATAAAAACATAAGATGATTGGTGTATCAGCCTGTTTACATACTGCTGATAAAGACATACCTGAGACTGGGCAATTTACAAAAGAATGAAGTTTAATTGGACTTACAGTTCCACATGGCTGGGGAAGCCTCACAATCATGGTGGAAGGTAAGGAGGAGCAAGCCCTGTTTTACATGGTTGGCAGCAGACAAAAAGAGAATAGGATGATGCAAAAGCAGAAACTCCTGATAAAACTATCAGACCTTGTGAGACTTATTCACTTACGATGACAACAGTATGGGGGCACTGCCTCCATGATTCAATTATCTCCCACCAGATCCTTCCCATAATACATAAGAGTTATAGGAATATAATTCAAGATGAGATTTTGGTGGGGACACAGAGCCAAAGCATATCAATTGGTCTCTTGGATCTCTAGAATAGATTCTACTGGGCTTTGGGACATCCTTTTCTGACTTAATAATGACTGGAATATATGGCTATATTCATTCTTCCATGGCATGTCTGATTACCCTACTTAAAGTTTAGTTATCATTCTGGTCATTAACTGTTGTCTGAGACAAATTCACTAGTGTAATTAATCATAGCCCCTTAAATCGAACTGTTTTGATTCCTATGAGGTAGCCTATGCTTCAGGCTCAGGCCCTGAAGAATCAAATGGTGGAGTTGAAGAGTCTGATTCTGGGGCAGAATCCTATGTTCAATTCTTTAAACCTGATCTTTGTAATTAGGCAATTACAAAGACTTTACTGATAGGCTTCATAGGGAAAGTTGCCCTCCTCATCAGACTTGGTGCACAGTCAGTGAATTTTAGTTTTCTGGAGAGAGTTACAGTCAAGCACTAAGGCATCCACCAGTACAGCCATGCTCATATGGATGTCTACATTCTTAGCCTAGGAGATTCCTGTTGGAGGTCTCCCTGTTGTGGATCTTTGGCTGAAGCCTTTTCAAGAACCTCAAAGGAAGTCTTGCTGAGGTGTAATGGTAGACTTGACTAAGGCACTTTTTTCCTCCACTCCTAGTCAGCCCTTTTCCACTCCTAGCCCTTCCTCCTCTCCCTCACCTGCCCTCTTCCTGGATTCATAATACAACAGGATCCTTGTATGTAGGGGTTTTCAGCAATGAAATGATTCTATTCCCCTCTCCTGGGCTTCATGTCATCTGACGGAGCCTTGTCCAGTGTCATTCTATTGGCAAAAAATGGAGCATTGGGGAAACAATCAGCAGCATGGTACAGTTAAAAAAACAGGCACATAGACCAATGGAATATAATAGAAAGCCCAGAAATAAGGCCACACATCTACTACCATCTGATGTTTGACAAAGCTGACAAAAACAAGCAATGGGGAAAAGACTCCCTATTCAATAAATGGTGCTGGGATAATTGGCTATCCATATGCAGAAAATTAAAGCTAGATTCCTTCCTTACACCATAAACAAAAATTAACTCGAGATGGATTAAAGACTTAAGTGTAAATCAGAAAACTGTAAAAACTCCAGAAGATAGCATAGCAATCCCATCCAGGTGAAGATTTGGCAAAGATACAAAAAACAATCACAACAAAAGCAAATTTGACAAATGGGATCTAATTAAACTTAAAGTTTGGGCACAGTAAAAGAAACTATCAACAGAGTAAGCAGACAACCTACAGAATAGGAGAAAATTTTTGCAAACTATGCCTCTGACAAAGGTCTAATACCCAGAATCTCTAAAGAACATAGACAAATTTACAAGAGAAAAACAAACAACCCCATTAAAAAGTGGGCAAAAGACATGAACAGATACTTCCTAAAAGAAGACATTAACATCACTGATCATTAGAGAAATGAAAATTAAAACCACAATGAGATATCATCTCACGCCACGCAGTATGGCAATTATTAAAAAGCCAAGAAACAACAGATGCTGGCAAAGTTGCAGAGAAAAGGGAACCCTTATATACTGTTGGTGGGAGTATAAACCACTTCAAGCATTGTGGAAAGCAGTATGGCAAATCCTCAAAGAGATAAAAGCAGAACTACCATTTAACTCAGCAATCCCATTACTGGGTATATAACGAGAAGAATATAAAGCATTTTCCCATAAAGACACATGCATATGAATGTTAATTGTAGCAATATTCACAATAGCAAAGACATGGAATCGACTTAACTGCCCACACTGGATAAAGAAAATTTGGTACATATACACCATGGAATATTATGTAGCCATAAAAAACAATAGTAGCATGCCTTTTGCAGGAGCATGGATGAGCTGGAGACTATTATCCTTAGCAAACTAACATAGAAACAAAAATGAAAATACTGAATGTTCTCATTTATAAATGACACCTAAATGATAAGAACTTATGAATACAAAGAAAGATTGGACAGACATTGGGGTCTACTTGACAGTAGAGAGTGGCAGGAGGGAGAGGAGCTGGAAAGGTAACTATTGGGTACTGAGCTTAATCCTGTGTGATGTAATAACAAGTACGACAAACTCCCATGACATATGTTTATATATGCAACACACCCTCACTTATACCCCCTAACCTAAAATAAAAATTAAAAAGAAGAAAAGGAAAAAAAAATCCTTTTTTTTTCTTTGTCTCTTTCCTTCCTGTACTATTGCAGTAAGTGAAAAAAGGTTTGCCACTTTCCGTTTGGCTCGTTGCCCTAATTGACTATTTAACACCCTATGCCTGTACAAATGGCTGATTATAAAATTTATATGGAATGGAAAGGACATTCATTAGCCAAAGTAACTTTGAGAAAGAAGAAAGCTTTAGACAGACTTGTTATAAAGCTACAGTGACTGAGAGCTTGTGGTACTCGTCAGAAGATAGATCAAGTCAAATGAATACAGAGTCCAGAAATAGATTCACGTTTGTGTTCACATATCACGTTTTGCAAATGCACAAAGTCAACTCAATTATGTGTGGATAATCTTTTTAACAAATGCTACTGGGACGATTGTATCTTCTTTTGAAGAAAAAAAGAAGGGCAAAGTAAAAGAGGAGGATGAAAATAAGGAGAAGATGAAGAAGCAGGATGCGAAGGAGGAGAAAGAGGAGAAAAGAGGGGGAGAACTATTTTTCACTTTTTCTCTGTGCAACTCTCTTCTCTTTGATACTTTGCCCAGCAAATTCTACCCACTTTGTTTTCTCTGAGTTCTCAGAGTTATCACATGAACTCAGGGCAGCTAATAGGCTCTGCTGTTTTCCCTTCCATGTGCTATATCTTTGAAGTGAACTGGGATTAAGGTAGAGTGTGACTTGTTCCTAGTGTTTCAAGGATTGCTGTTTTTTATTTATTGATGCCTAGTATGCTGAAATATATTACTTCATATATATATATGATATTTCTATATCCTCAGATTTTGTTAATCTCAGGTATAATGATAAGTAGGATGTTGCTACTCCAAGATGAAAATCCTACAAGATCAATTGAGTAATCTTTTTAATTTATGCTTTATACCACAGAGCATAATAGGGCTCTCTGCTGTCACGTGCTTTTTTGTATTGGACAGTTTCATCAAGGAGATAGAAATTGTATCGGCAAATGGAATAAGAGGCATCTAATATGAAGAATTATTAACTAGCTATACCTAATTAACTAAAAAAAAACTGCATAGACAAAGCTAAAGAATACAGAAATAACAAGTGTAAGGAATAATGTATAACTTCTAGGATCAAGGACAAATGCTAAAGAGACAAACTTAAAAAATGATCTGAGATTCAAACTTTATTAAACACGTATGGTGTGGCCTACTAGATATCAAAGATGTTTACTGAGATGTCATAGATTGAAACAGAGAAGTAAAAAACTTCCCACTTAGGTACAGGCAGAACTCTAGAAATCCACTGACTAAGGTGACAACGAGCCTCCCTAGAAGGGCACCTGCTGAGTGATGGAAAATCTCTCAGAGGATCTGCCTGCTGCTCACTGATGAAACACACTGGGAATCTTCTTCCAAGGCCACTGCTAAAACTTTCTTCAATTTGGGTGCTCTTGAGTCTCCTACACAAAACTTCCATGGAACCTGGAGCCTGGCTTGGATACTCTGCTGCTGCCAACTTCACCATAGGAGCATAAAATAAATGATCACAGCCATAAAGAGAAGTTCCTTCCTTGTTCAGTGTTCTTCTGGTGCCCTCCACTTTCAAGGTCTAATGTTGCACGAGTTGACAAAGAAGAAATATTTACAAGATCCTTCTCTTGTATTAAAGTCAGGACATAGAAGGGTTGATCTGGATCTGGGAAACAACAAATTGATTGTTGCAACAGTTTCTTACATTCCACAATATAAAATCGTTTCCCGTTTTTAATACTCTTCTTGATATTGGTGTAATTGATTCCAAATGTCCGTCTTTTTCAACATAGTCTTAGAAGAATTAAAGATAGTCTTTTTGTATGTGTTCAAGATTTGTATAGTATCTCAGCAATTAGATAGTACTAGGCACAATGAATCCAGTAAATATATAAATATACATATACACACATATAAATATATATGTACATTTTTATATTTAATAAAGGAAGAATAGTATTCCAGATAAAACTATGGACATGTTGACAGAAACACATGCAAGACAATGAAGGAAAACGCGCTTCTTGTTTAAAACTACAAGTAGTTACGTTATTATTTGGGGAGAGGAAGTGACAGGAAATGGATTGCTATTGGTTGGAAAGAAAAGCTAAATCTAATGTTGTTTACAGGTAAAACGATATATAAGATCTACCTATTCCTTCAAATATCTTATGACCTCATTGGTATAACAGTAGATATTCACAGACATGGAATTAATAGAAAACAAAAATGAAATGAGCTGAATGACTCCATCAGCAAAAACAATTAATGTGCTGACTAAAACATATTTTAAAACACAACTGCAAGCTTCCTTGAAAATGATGAATATGCTGAGGTTTAAAATAAAATTAGAAACTCAGAGGTTATGAATAATGCCTTCAATGAACTTTATCCTGAGGGTCGCTGTAAAATGCAGGACACTTGGAGTTTTCCTATCAAGGAACTCATGAAATATAGAGAAAGTAATAAGGCCAGGTCGGCTTTGCATTGTGGAATCCAAAACAATATAGCAGAACATGGATGGTTCCACAAAGAGTTGGACTGCTTCATGACTGGGGATAAGAAATAAACATCACTCTGCAAGGAAACTGAGTAGAGAAAAAGAAGAGTTGTCTCTAAGAACTGGTTATCATAATCTGCCCCAAATGCAAACTTTCAATCCAATTTCTTGATGTCTGAGTATTATCAAAAATCTTAAGTGAGAAACATAGTTATAAATGTATCCAATTTGATAGCAACCACAAAAAACTTGCAGACATTAAGCAAAGCTTATGTGAAAAAACTCAGACTAAATGATATAAGCAGATAGAAAATAGAAATTGTGAAACACGTGGGGAAATAAGTCACCATAATTGAGAAGCAGCAGAAACAAGAAGCGGCAAAAGCATAATATAGATATTTCAGGTATCAGACTTGTAAAATGAATATTTAAAAAAAAATAAAACTTCCAAAATGGAAAAGTATGATTTATAAATTACAAAAGCAAATAACAGGGACGATCTGATTAAGGAATTAAGAATATTTTAATAAAAAATAAGCAAACTAGAAATTAGAACTGAAAAATTCATGCATAATGTTGTATGGAAAAAAACCTAGGTGAAATATTTAAAACATAACATAGGAGACACAGATATAAGAACATGAGGCGCACGCACACATACACACACACACACACACACATATATATATATAAAATAAGATTATTAGAAATTATTAGAAAATGAGAGGCATCATTTGAGGAAACAACAGCTGATAATTCTCTACAACTGTTGGAAAACTAATTATCAGGTTAAGGAAAAGAAACGAATTAAGAAGTTTAAATATAGTCTTAAATAGTAAACATGTAGAAAATAAAAATGTATGAAAATACCTACAAAAAGACATAATGTGAATGAAAGACATCTTTTACACAAAATGTAAAAGTCTGCTGCACGAATACACACACAAGATCCATTTAAAAGAGAACATTTTCTGAAGTAGTTCCTGGGTGCAGAGGGAAAAGATTTCAAATAGAAAATCTGTGATTTAAGAAAGAGTAATGACATTGGTAAATCCAAATAAACAATAACCGCCTGATATAATAATATATCTAATAGTGAGAGGTGAAGCCAGCTGGGCTTGCAGGACGGATGGGGACTTGGAGAACTTTTCTGTCTAGCTAAAGGACTGTAAATGCACCAATCAGTGCTCTGTGTCTAGCTAAAGGTTTGTAAAGGCACCAACCAGGGCTCTGTGTCTAGCTAATCAGGTAGGGGACTTGGAGAACTTTCTGTCTAGGTAAAGGATTGTAAATGCACCAATCAGCACTCTGTCAAAACGGACCAGTCAGCACTTTGTAAAATGGACCAATCAGCAGGATGTGGGAGGGGCCAAATAAGGGAATACAAGCTGGCTGTCAGAGCCAGCCAACCCAGTCAGGTGCCCTTAGATGCCATGGAAGCTTTGTTCGTTTGCTCTTGGCAACAAATCTTGCTGCTGCTCACTCTTTGGGTCTGCATCACCTTTATGAGCTATAACACCGCTAAGGTCTGCAACTTCACTCCTGAAGTCAGCAAGACCATGAACCCACCAGGAGGGACAAACAACTCTGCCCGGGAGAAATGGACAACTCCAGATGTGCTACCTTTAAGAGCTGTAATACTCACTGCGAAGGTCTGTGGCTCCTCTCCTGAAGTCAGTGAGACCGTGAACTGACCAGTAGGAAGAAACTCCAGATACGTCTGAATGTCAGAAGGAACAAACTCTGGACACACCATCTTTAAGAACTGTAACACCGCGAGGGTCCGCGGCTTCATTCTTGAAGTCAGCCAGACCAAGAACCCACCAATTCCGGACAAAATAGGACAAAGTTTGAACTAAGGTACTAAACTAGTACAACTTGTATGTTTAGTATGTTATGTAAATTGTTCTGATCTCTGGCCAAGAGGAGTGTAAGATATTGGTTAATTAATATTGAAATTGTTAATGTTTCAAGTAAGAGAAGGAAGGAATCAAAATAGGAAAAATATTTTAAAAGATAAAGGGGAATGCAAACATAAAGGTGTTAAAAATATACAAGTTGTAAAATAAGATATTGGAAATAAAAACGGGAAATTAGTGAAAATGAAAAAGTACTAACTATACAAACAAAGAAAATCTTGTGACATTACATTTTATTAACAAATGAATCCATCTAAATTGAATTTACTTTTACACTTAAAATGTGAAACCTCAGCAAAATTGAAAGTCTTATGGAACAACATAACAGGACAATATAAAATATGTAGCAGACAATCGTAATAATTCTGGAGTAGTCATGTCAATAAGCATTATTTTACAGTAAAATTTATGCTTGAATTAAATACGTTCACTACATAGTATGCACTTATAATTATCCAGATTCTATGTTTGGATGCACCAAATACAGGGTCTGACAAACGTATAAATTCAAAACCCACAATTTTTGACAAAGAACTGTACTAATACTGGGAGATTTTAATATTCTTTCAATAATGGAAAGATAAATATATAGCCATTGGCTATTACAAAAATATGACATTCATGCAGGTAATTCATGTTAGTCACTAAATATCTATAGTTTTCTTTCCTGCTTCCTTGAAGTTAAACACTTTGGTGTTTTTTACTGCAAGTCCATGAAAAGAGCAGAGTCCCTGCTGAAGAAAAGCCTTCGTGGTCCAGAGTATGACTCACTACTTTTTATTTTTCCCATCTCATTGTTTCCGATAGTGAAATCTTCCAAAGTTGGATCCCTGAGTGAGGATGACATGAGCTGGCAGATACTATTTCCTAAATTACTTCATGTCTTTGTTGTAGACATCAGGTTGGGGATGTTTGTTAGCAAAATCTAACTTGCCCAAGTAATCCTCAAAGTGTGATCTGTACCGAGTAAACCACACTCAATGCTTTCTCCAAACCTTTATAGATCTGTAACAAGTTCTGGAGCTTGGGCTAGAACATAAACGAACGAACTATCTCACTAAGCACACTTTTATCCGTTACCATTTTTTTTCTTTTGGTTAATTTTAAGACATTCTCAATGAAAGAGGCAGTGGTTTAATTTACAGTCTGGCACAAGCTTTTTATTACATAACAGTATCTAGGTGACCTTACTGATAAAAAAGCAAGTAAGTTTGATTTAATAAAAATATATGGGATATTTCACCATGACATTGGGAAATAGAAGCCATTTTAAAAAAACATTTTGATGATTTATGAAAAGTGAACATGATCTAGCCTCAAAAAATAAATAACAGGAACAGTGCTACATATGACATTTTTATCAGAGTATAGTTAAATTAGAATCAATTACATAAATATAGCTTGAAAAGTATATGAATATAAACATACATCGAAAACATATTTTAAGCAACTGATTACTTTAAAAATCTTACTGTATAGAATAGAAATGTCTTGGCCTGTTAAGAATACACATGTATGTATGTGTTTATATACATGTGTATATATGTATATGTGTGTATGTATATGTATATGTGTATGTGTACTTGTGTATATATGTGTGTATTCATCTATATATGTATAAAATATATAGCTCAGCCAAAACAGTACTTAAAAGGAGCATTTATACTTGAAATGATATAACAGAAAATTAGAATGGTTCACACTAAATGAGCCAAATATTTAACAGGAAGTTAGAAAGAACAGTATAGTAAAACAAAAAATAATACAATAACAAAAATAATAAAAATAAGAGCTGAAAATCATGCCACAATAATCTTATATGAAAAGAGCAAGCAAGTTAAAACAGTGGTTCCTAAAAGATGAATTAAGTATACAAATCTTTGTCAATATTAAGGAAAATATATAGGTGTGTATATATTTATAGATACATATATTATTTATTGATATATTTTAATATAGCTATATACACATGTATTTTATTAATTTTAATTTAAAAAAATAATTTCAAATATAAATGCTCCTTTTAAGTACTGCTTTGGCTAAGCTATATATTTTATGCATATATAAACACATATATGCATATATACGCACATACATATGTGTGTATATATATGGCTTAATAAACAATATTAGGTATTGTAAAATAATATAGACGTAGAGACTGAAGACATTAAACAGTAATAAAATATAATATTTGTAAAAAACTTTATTTTAATAAGCTTGATATTTTTGAGTAAATCATATATATATATATGTATTTAACTTGTTATGTCATCTCTCTAGGTATACATACAAAATATGTTATTACCTACTCAAACTCCAAAAGAAATAAAGAACCTGACATGAACATGTCCTTAAATGTAAATTAAAATGTTTTTACTAAAATAAAAATAGGCTAAGGCACTTATGATACTGTTTCAAATAAATCCAAACACTAATCTTATACAAATAATTACACTGGTTGGCAGATTAACAATAGGAAAAACCACCAACACATTTTATGTTTTGATAACAAAACAAGTCAAGTACAGTATGAGGAAAGAAAATCACAGGTTAATCTCATTCACAAATATAGATTCTAGAAATCTAAAGAAAATACTAGCAAATTGAGTACAGAAACACATAAACAAGATAATATATCATTTTCAGGTTGCATCTACACAAGCAAAGTAAAGTTGGTTTAGTAAAGATTTTGAATGTTGGCGTTACAAAGAAAAGATACATTTTAAAAGTGATGGATAAGATGATCATCCTAATTTAATCATTATATAATATATACATGCATTGAAATATTACATTGTACCCGATAAATATGTGCAATTATTATGTCAATTATTTTTAAAATTAAATAAATATTTAAAAAAGAAGAAGAGCATGGGGTCTACAGGAGTAACAGTGTTCCACTCCTGCCCCTAAAGAAGATTATAAATACCTGGAAATACACCATTTTGATATTGCTGAAGGAAAAATTAATTTCACATTCTGCCCAAAACTTATTGTGAAAACCGCTATCAGGCAAATAGGTCACACATTTTTTTTTTTTTTTTTACTAAATTCATTACCCACCATCCTCAACAATATCCTTCAGCTTAAATACATCCAAACTACACTTATTAATCATTCACCCAAAGAATACCCTGCATATTTGTTCTGACTTGAGTGTTGCCCTAACTTGATTCATTGGAATACCTCCTTTAAGATCAATAAAATATAGCTTTCATCTTGTACTATTGTTAATAATGAAGGGTGTCCAGGTTCTCGGCGTCTTGAACAAAGACTTGGACAAAACGTACACACAAAGCGAGGAAGGAATGAAGGGTTTTATTGAAAATGAAAGTATACTCCACAGTGTGGGAGTGGGCCTGAATATAGGGGATCAAAGGTCCCGTTACAGAATTTTTGAGAGCTTTGATACCTCCTAAAGGATTTCATCGGTTACTTTGGGTACACCCTATGTAAATGGAGAGGATGAAGTAAATTTACAAAGTTATTTATGGTGTAGGCCCTATGGAGAGGATATTTCCTGTTATAGCTGAAGTATGAATTGGTCTCATGTCCCTTGCCCCCAGAACCTATTTTACTGCCTCACTATTATCTTATTTAATTCATATGTTAAATAAATTCATTTTACTATCATTGTTTTACCTAATAATTACCTTGATGACATGTTGAAGTATTATATATTCCTCTTGTACTTCAATTAAAAACAAACATTTAAATTATAATTTTAAACATAGTGCCTAGATAACACCTATAATCATATTGCATATAGTCAATGCAATGCATACTACTTTCTATCATGGCTGTGCTGCACTTTACCTACTATTACTTTATGTTCCCTTGGCTGTGACCCGGATCTCATCTCTTTTTCACACACTCACAGTCAAATACCCCGTGTTCCCCGAGATACAACACTCTGTTCAGCATATTCACTTATTGCAGCAAAATCCCTTTGAAATATACACATTTTATTCCCTAGCCTCAAAAGGTGTTATTTTATGATACCTCTTAATTTTCTTAGACTCCACCATTCATAGAATTAGTTGATAGGATTTGTATATTTTAAATTTTTTTCTACTTTTCTTTCAAACTATTAAGCACAGCTTTCATGGAGAAAACAAATGAAACCTCCGCCACATTGATATTTATATTTTCACTTACACAATTACCTTTCTCTTTCTAGTATGTACTCATACATTAAAGGATTTTGTGTTCGACGTATTTCATTTGTTGACTGACCATTTGCTGACAGCATCTTGAGAAGTTCAACATCAGGGTAAAAAAAAAAAAAAAAAAAAGAAAAAAAGGTGCTTTTTCTCTCAAATGGGCTTTCTTGCACTCAGATCACCCACTTACTCCCAAACTTACACTATAAATTTTGACAAAACAAGACACTGACTACCTTTCTTTTTTTTTGAGACAAAGTTTCACTCTTTTTGCCCCGGCTGAAGTGCAATGGCGCAGTCTTGGCTCACTGCAACCTCCACCTCCCAGGTTCAAGCGATTCTTCTGCCTCAGCCTCCCGAGTGGCTGGGATTACAGGTGCCTGCCACCACGCCTGGATAATTTTTTGTATATTTAGTAGAGACGAGGTTTCACCATGTTGAGCAGGCTGGTCTTGAACTTCTGACTTCAGGTGATCCACTTGCCTTGGCCTCCCAAAGTGCTGGGATTACAGGTATGAGCCATCATGCCCGGCCAGATACTGATGAAATTTCTATTGGAAATTGATGTAAGTATGGTCATTCACAATCATTAGATGTCTTTTTGTAGCAATTCTTCAGTTGTAGGATGTACACAAGCGTTATCAGTCTCCCTACTGCCAGATAGTATGTTGTAATGAAAACGAGTCTCAGAATAAATTCTGCTGTGCTGGGAAATGTTATTATCATTTAGGAAAAAAAAAATTATAAAACTACTCTAGAGGCTCAATGAATTCCAAGTGCTGTATCTTCCCCAAATCTTGAAGGTTCACATGAGTCACATGTAACAATACTGTAGCAGAAAAATTTGATGAACCTTCTAATCAGTGTGAGGCTGCTCATAACCCATAAGAATTACAGACATGAGGACCTATTTACATGGGATCCTTTGTTTTCTCTACTTTGCATAATCATGGAAGTGACTTCCCAATATTTTTACTGATTCACATGTTAATTATTAGTCATCCTAGAAGTGAAAAGTATTTACAAATGTCCATTATACTATTTAATAAATCCTTGGTATAGATGGCAGTAAGTATAGCTAAAGTATTTTGATAATCATAGCTTGAGGGTAAATTTTTAATTTTAGGTTTGAAATATTAAATAACCACACGGAAAGAGTATATAACAGATTACGTGAAGCCAAATGTTAACTAAAAGAGAAACATGAGACCCAAGGACTAAGGCTTCAATGGATAGACTGATTATAATGCTGGCTACTAATGTTAGTGGAAGTGTAACTGTGCTGGCATTTTTTTTTTTTTTTTTTTTTTTAATGACTGTTCTTGTTTATTAGGGCTGAGGTTTTGAGTGGTCTGTGCTAATCCCATTATTTCCTCATAAGTAGGGTTGCCATATAATTCACAAAATTAACCTGGGCATTTTTGAAAGGGAAAGGGGATAATAACTGGATAGTTTCTGGGGACAACGTGTTTAGTACAACCTCAAACAACCTGGGACAAGTAGTCATCCTACTAATTTTATAGAATATGGAGTTTTGCAGAACATATTCTGAGTTACAGAAGATTTTGTACAAGCTATCATCAACATACCAACAACCTATGCTACTGTGGCAGAGTCTGCTCATTGATCATAAAATTCTCTGTTTCTTCTCCCTGGGAAGACAACTGAGCTAAATTTGTTATAATTCTTTACAGTTAGTTGTGGTAATATGACTGAATTCAGGTCAATGGAATGAGAACAAAAATAATGTATGCTTCTTCTAGGCCTGTCCTTTTCCTCCTCTGTTTGATTCTGGCAACAGAATAATCACCTGGTGGTCTGGACTAGTCTTACATTGAAGATAGCACAGTGGTCCTCAGCATGGGTCCCTGAATTACTATGGAAAATATGCCCTCATCCCCTCACCAATTACCCTGGACTGTTAGATGATCTACTCTTCTATTGTGTTGAACGACTATGTACTTGAGTCTATGAGTCGTGGTGGCCCAGCATAGCCTAATTTATTGGAATACCTTTTAGATCTTTACAATCTGCCTATATTTACAGTTTTATTTGCCAAGGTCTGGGGACATTTGGTTTTAGTTTTTAGTTTTACTGTGTCTCTTTTTGTCTCTTTATTATTACCACTATTATTATATTCTTTGTCTATGGAAAAAAACACTGCTAATTTTACTGAGATTTCTTTGATTACCAGTTGTTAATAAGCAGTATATGTGGGCTATTAAGTCACCCCTTTATTGTTAGCATGCTATAATGAAAGCAAGTAATTTGAATTCTGTGCAACGCTTACCTCACCATGTGCCAAAGGATAAGAATTGCTAAATTCCACAAACCTGGATATTTGTACCCCTAAGAGTTCAAACATTGGAACAGTAAGTAGTATTCATGAAGTTGTAGAAATTTTCGGGAGGCTAGTAAGAGAAAGTTTCTTTGATGAACTGATATTTGAGCAGATATTTAAATGATATGAAATAACAAGCTATGAAAAGCTGGCACAAATAATTTTACATGACTTTGTTAATACCACTAAACTCAATGACTTGCAGGAAGCCAAGATCACTCAGGGAACAGATCCAATCCTCAAGATTTAAAGTTGTGGGAGTAGCAAAATGCTATCAGTTACATTGTTTGAGAGAAAAAAAAGCAGCATTTTATTGGTATTTCATTTAAACACTGTTATATACAAGTGTTTCTATTACTTCTTATTATGTGCAGTAATACATCTTTATAAGTATAATTGAAAAAAGTGCCACTATCCATATATTCCCTGCCTAGTTAATGACTCTAATACTAATTGAAAAGCTTCTGCAGTGTCATAATTCCATCAATAAATCTATGTATTTATAGCGATACTATCAGCAAAGTATCTCATTATTTTGACCTGGTGTCATTTTAGCAACAGGCAATAAATGAGGGGAGGAAGAATAATCTCAGGAGCAAAACTTCCTGTTTCTCATGCACACATATTTTTCAGACCTAAGAAAACATTAACTCTTTATATCTTTTCCTTCAACTTTTGAAAAACTAGATATTTATTGCTCTTAATTTATATGATATTTCTTACCACATTGTAAGATCGTCTGTAAATAGTCCATATCACCATTTTATTTTTCTTTGGGTCACAGGCCTTCTGCTATACAATACAATTTTAATTACATTTGGAAGATTTAAAACAAGTAATCCTTAATAACAAACATAGCAATTGATGGTCGGAAGGGCTTTCTCCTATTCACTCCATCCAGCTATACTAATATGATTTTCATACATTGTAGCCGGTTTTCAACATTTAACTGCAAATACAAGTGGGGCAGAGAGTTCATATATGAAAACTTGGTAGTTTTATTCTGACATTTAAACTGTTTTCTTTATTTATCTTTTAGATAGCATGCATAGCTTTCTCGCACAGTGAGGCAAGCGTTGCGCTGAATTTATAGAATTCACATTTGAAGCTCAATCTCCTATTATTGCCAAATGCAGGATAGAATTAATAACCATATCTAGTTTGCAAACATGTATCTTGGTGTCCAAGAGTGCTATACAATGCTGATAAAATAGTTATCAAAACTGATATGTAACCCCTGTTCTCATGGAAACTTGCCAAGAAACAAATGAAAAGGAAGCCAGTCACTGGAAAATTAATTATACAAAAATCATTTAGTAAAAATTGTGTTTAAGTAATTAGTTTTAGAGGATAAAACAGACAAAACAAAACAAAATTTGTAAGAAAAAAGTAAATCTTAAACTAGCCCAGAATATAACACAATATGTCCTTGGGGAAATAATTGTGTGTTGAGACCCGATAGATGAATGAGTGCCAATAGGAAAATGTGGTAGGCACGGAGAGGTAGCATTTTAGTAAACACAGAGTCTGGTCTATGACGATACATCGGGAACATGCTCGATGTTTGAGAAATGGAGAAAACCCTGATGTCTCTGGGGCTTAATGAGTGAAAGAGAGATTGGCAGAAAATTGGGCTGAAGTCAGTCAATGAATGAATTCTACAGATCTTCTAAGAGAGTGAAGGATGAAGATCTTACCCTACGTGCAATGTAAAGGAGCTTATGGTGTTTAAGTATGATTTGACATAATCAGCCTCGCTACTAAAGGAGATGATTCACACTGCTGGTGAAGAAGAGTTTAGACTAGGACAATAATATTGGATATATTGTTTGTAATGGAGGGCATTAGAAACACATAATAGGTCAAACACAAAGCCAACTATAGTTTCCATGGATTTAGCCCAAGATGGTGAATTAGAGCTATGTTTTGTAGTTAAAACCATTAGGATTCTGAGTAAGGAGGAGATGCTGCTGTTAAGTATAAAGGTGCTGGTGAACTGACAGAGGGGAACAGGATATGAGGATTACTCCTACTCCTCTGCCTAAAATACTATCATGGGTTTCCATTGCAAAGACAATGAAGATGGATGCTAGTGGCAAAAAGAATAAGTACTCTGGCCAGGCACGGTGGTTCATGCCCATAATCCCAACACATTGGGATTCTGAGGTGGGTGGATAATGAGGTCAGGAGTTCGAGACAAGCCTGACCAACATAGTGAAACCCCGTCTTTACTAAAAATTAAAAAAATTAGCCAGGCGTGGTGACGTGCCTTGTAATCCCAGCTACTCAGGAGTCTGAGGCAGGAGAATTGCTTGGACCCCCAAAGGCAGAAGATGCAGTGACCCGAGGTCATGCCACTGCAACCCAGCCTGAACGACAGAGCTTGACTCTTTATCAAAAAAAAAAAAAAAAAAAAAAAAAATCTAATTTGTATTCCCTATATTTTAAATTGAGTTTTCTTACTTAGAATATGTGCAGTCTAAAATCAGTCTAAAATACCTAAACCCCCTTGGTTTCTGGCTCTATACATGGTGATAATAATTGTATCTCAGAATGCTGGCACATATATGGATTCAAAACACAATATGAAAAAATTACATAATAATTGATTCTTCATAAGCTTTCAATGACAGTTAATTATGAAATTAAACTTCATTGATATGGCCTACTAATCCCTACTAAGGCCCTGGGCATCTCTGTTCATGTCTCCATGATTGCCCAGTGGCACTCTTTCCCTTACACTTGGCGCTCCAGGGACACTAGCCACCTTTCATTTCTTCTGGCATATTGTAATTGGTTCTGCCTCAGCTCCTGCTTGGCAGGATGCCAGGAGTTAATTCTCTTCTGCTCCTGCCTTCACCTAGTTAATATTTATTCATCCTTCAGGTCTCAGCTCAAATGTCAAATTCCTCAGAGGAAGCATCTTCTACCAGACTGCAAATTTGTGAAAGCATAGGAAGCAATGCTTAGCAAACTGCTTCTCAACAGCACCCAGTGCAATATTGACAACATGACAAAGACTCCACAGGTATTTATTGGATGAGTTAATTGCTAATGATCAAATAAATACATGGAAAAGAATCATGTTTGGGGACAAAGGCTATGAGTTTCAATGTGCACATACTGAGATTGAAAGTTCTATTGACTATTTAAATGGATATTTTATTTTTTCTATCCTAAAATAATGTTTGCTGCTGGAAAAGAAAGTAAGAAGAGGGCAAAGGATCCTACACTTTCTCTGAGACCCTGGATACAAATGCTCTCCCGCAAGATAGAGTTGTTTTAGTATTACTGAAGTATTAAGTACTAAGACAGAAACCTCTAACAAGCAATAATTAGAGAAAGGGAAAAATGCTGGAAGTAATCATAATGAACTGGATGTTTCACTACTAATAGATTTGAATCTTTGTTTATTAGGATGGTAAGGAATACCACCTTGTAAATGAAAAGACATCATTTAATTCAGAATAGTTCAGACTCAATTACCAAATAGAGGCTGAGTTTCAAATCTGTAAAACTAATATTTTACATTGGGAAAGAGTTTGTGTTCATTTGTATTTGACACACTTACAATATTTAATAGAATATGGTACGTGAGGGGTTTCTCTTTGAAAATAATATTATGCATTCTTGAAAAAGTTTGTGCTTTATGAAATCAGATACTGAGGTTAATAAGTACAAATAATGAGAAATAATAAGTCAAATTAATGGGAAAATAGAGGTATTCATGCAAAATCTATGCAATTTTTAAACCAGAGGATTTAATGAACAGTAAGAATGTAAACCAAAAGCTGCGTTAAATCTCTGTTGCTATCTGCACCCACTACCACCCAGGTCTTCTCCGTGGGATTCAAGGCAACCTACAAGGAACAGATAACCACTCCAGACTCACAGTGTACCTTTCTGGGGACAAAATCCTAGTACAGGTGGTTGCTCTCATTTTTCTCAAAATTGAACTAAAATGTTCACTGATGCCAATGCAGCAGTTAAATTGATGAATAAATTTGCCTTCCTCTGCTGAAGTTCCTAATTACATTTTACTGATATCATTCTATGTATTAGTTGCTTGTGAACTAATTTTTATGATAGAAATGTGTTACAGGTGAACAGACTCCACAGAAAAATAGCTTCCAACAATTTATTAGGATTGGTCTCATAATATTTCAGTGTTTCATAAGATTTCAGTTTCCTTATTAAATAAATAATATTAGAGTCAAACAATATAGAAAGATGTGGCTATTATAAATGATAGGGCACACATATATGGGCTAATAGAGAAAGATGCCCCCAGCTAAAATGAAGGAGGGAACACCAATTTTTTCTTAAAGTGAATATACACAAAATCATGACCAAGATGAAGTTTAAAAAAATTTTACTGCAGGAATAAATGTTTCAAAACTGAAAAATAATGTGTGGTCTGTGTGTGCATGTGTGTGTTTGTGTGTATGTAAGTGTTGTGGAAATCTGAAATTGTTTCTTTAGTCCAACTTCTTTGCTTTTTCTAATTATAATGGGTGAGAAGTCTCATCGACTATCTGGGGAAAGAGGGAACACCTGCAGGGAACCATTAAATATGGACTTCTAAAATTCTCTAACCTATATGCTTTTCCTCCTTCCTTCCCAGTTTTATCCACTCTTTCATCCTCACCAAGTATATTTGTATTTACCATTTGCAGCAACTTACCTTCTCTCCCCATTGAAGTAATCGAGTCCCCATGTCTGTATTGGCTGTATAACTAATATTAGGAACACAGAAGGTCAGCCTCAGTCTTTAGTAAAAACTTATTATTACTTCTTGCTTTTCCTCAATTTCCTCTCTCATCACACAACTACATTTCATTATATTCTCAATATGTTTGTTCATTTTTATTGTTGTTAATCTTCAATTCAGCAGCTACTGTTTAAAAAATGAGAGGCGAACACTGTTTTTTGTAACTTTCCTAAAATTCTGTGGTCCATTTTGGAAAGGATCATTCCATCACATAAATGCATTATTTCTCAAAATAAGAAAACAAATCAGCTGTATACCTGAGAATTCTCCTTACCTAAGCATGAGAGTAATGGAGTGTGTGCCCACGAGGAGGAGAGAAGAAGGCAACACCGCGTTATCCTTTAGAAGGCTTGCAAATTTTCCAAAGGAATATTGTAATTATTCTTCCTTGGGGAAAGACACTCATTTATTTAGTCAATCGGCAATTTTTTTATTTAGGGCCCAAGATATGGAAAGTACTATCCTGAACGTATGAAAAGTATTATGCTTTCCATAGGTTCAATGATGAACAAACCTGACATTTTTTTTTTTTTTTTTTTTTTTTTTTTTTTTTTTGAGACAGGTTATATTGCCCCGGCGGGAGTGCAGTGGAGTGATATAGGCTTTCTATAGCCTCCACCTCCCAGGCTCAAGCAGTCCTACCACTTCAGCCTTCCAAAGTGCCAGGACTGCAGGCATGAAACACCACACCTAGCCTGACAAAAACTTTGCCCTCAGAAAACTAATTTTATTGTAGGTATATAGTACTGAATTTATTTTATCTTTAATACATATATGTTAAGTTACTGTGCATACATTAGACTAAAATAATCTTATTACATAAAAAGATGCTATTCAAGAAAGTTTTTTAATTTATTAATATATTCTCACAGCAATTTTAAACCTTTTAGTTTGAAATACTTTGGAACCTCAGAAAAGTTGAAAAAGTATAAAGAAAGCATTCTTCTTTATTTAGCTTCTTTTAATGTTAGCATCTCCCATAACCATATAAGGTTACTGAAAGAAGGAAGGTCAGGCCGGGCAACATAGTGAGAACCCCACTGACAAAAACTAAAATGTTAGCCATACATGGCAGCACAAGCCTGCAGTCCCAGCTACTCAGGAGGCTGAGGTGGAAGGATCACTTTGGCCTGGGAGGTAGAGGCTGCTTGAGCCATGATCACACCACTGTACTTTAGTCTACACGAAGGAGCAAGACCCTGATTCAAAAAAACGAAAAAAAAAAAAAAAAAAAAAAAAAAGAGAGAAGAAAAAGGTTACATTGAAAAAAAAAATTACTAATTAACCTATTAATTTTTCATGCTGTTTCAAGACTTTGGCACTTTTGAAGAGCATTGGCCATCCATCAGCCATTTTCCCCATTAATTGGTTTTGTGTGATGTTTTCTCATAATGAGATTGATTATTTTTTTTTTCTTTTTTGGGGGGCAAGAGTATCACAGAAGCCTTGTTGTGCCTTTCTCAGTGAATCATGTCAGGTGTTGTATGATGTCATCATAATATCTTATTTCTGGTAATACTAACTGAGTACATTGATAAGGTGGTGCTTGTTGAGTTTCTCCACCATGAAGTTATGTTGTCTCTTTGTTATTAGTTTTTGATAATTTGAGGTGTAAAGGGATATTTTGAAAGAATATAAGTATCTTCTTTTCCATAATACTTTTTGTTCAGTAATTTTAGCACCTATTGGTCTTGTCAGCAGCAATTGTTTTGAAGTTTGTAGCTGATGTTTCCATTTCAAGGAATGATTTTTGGTCTGCTTTATTTATATATTTTTTTCTCTGGTTTTCTCTTATTTGTTCCTATGTCCTGGTGAACCTGTAATTTTGAGATTGATTGCCAGACAATTGCCAGTGTCTGAATTATATGAATCTTGCTCAAAGAAAATTTAATATTTTTCTGAAACAGTAAGAGTATATGCAAATTTCCTTGACCCCACCAGACATTCAACTGATTCAAGACTTAATTTTCAGTCCTTGTGATACAATACCTATTTCTTTTTTCCTTCTTTCTCCTAGAGGTTGTCCTTCATGCATCTCCACTAAGTACAGTGATTATTTACTAGGTCTCTTCTCTTGGTTGAATGCTGATGTCGAATTTTTGCCTGTACTATAACTTTCAAACTGCCAAAGTCCCTGCTTGGGCTTTCAGTCTTCTAGGAACTGCTTTATGCTTGGAAACTTCCACCTCTCACTGCATGCATTTGAAACTCATCAATCAGCTATTTTCTTCATAATAGATTGCACAGAGGGTATTGTGCTTCATTCTTTGCAGTTCCACTTTCCTTAATATTAACCCCTAATTCACCACTTATTTAGTAGCTCTGAAAACAACATTTTATCTCTGTGGCCCATGAATCTGTTGTAAATTACACTCCACGGCTATCCACTATAACCCTGCAATCAGAACTATAGGACTCACATTCCAATGTTTTCCTTTGTTCCAGGAGCTTAATTCCTCACGTCCTATCTGTCGTGGTGACTTTCTGATTCTTCTACACAGCTGTTTTGTTTCATTTACCCAGCATTTCTTATTGTTATCAGTAGGCAGTTTAATCTGATACTATCTTCTCCATTACAGTCAGGGGAAGAATCTTCAGCATCTCATTTTGAATCAGTCTTAGACTGGCAGTTAAGATATTATAGTATTTAACATTTTTTATTAATATCATTATTAAATTTTCACATATTTGTGAATTTGCTTATGTGTATGTGTAAACTGCAGAGTAGAAATTGATGTTTTATTAAACTTTATTGTTAGTTAATTTTTCTCAGACTGTAATTTCTATTGCTCTTAATTTCTAAGAGCAATAGAAAAATTCATTTTGTAAATGCAGAAGTTACAGAGGTTGAATGGTACATAAATTAATGTCAACATAAAATGAAAGTATTGACTTTAATCTTGATATTTGAACACATTTTATTTTAAGTAGAGATGGGGTTTCACCGTGTTACCCATGATAATCTTGATCTCCTTACCCCATGATCCGCCCACCTCAGCCTCCCTAAGTGCTGGGATTACAGGCATGAGCCACCATACCCAGCCCAACTATGACACTTTCATTGTGCCATGCATGGAGGCAAACACTTTTTATCAGAAAAGACCACATCACACTATGTGATACTTTTAACTCAATAACATTATTGAATAGTTCATTGTATATAGTTTTGTGCAGTGCTCTGTTAGGTGCTTGTCCACAAAATATTGCAAATCACCAAAACAAACCTCAACATCTGCATGTAAAATGTGCTACTTCCCTTTCAAATACAAAAATCAACCATAGAACATTGCCAACTTTATTTGGCAAACATGCAAGAAAGACTGTGCACATAGACCTACAACTTTAGCACTGTATTATTTAATTTAGAAATTTAATTCTTAGTATGAAATCTAGGCTGCTCTTCTGCTTGTGTTATCTCTGATTTCAACCTTCAACAAAGTGAAGACAATAAAATGTGTTAAAATATTTGGATTATATTTTCATTTTTTAATTTGGAAGGAACGTTTTCAAGCATGTGCCAGATTTTTGGTATATCTCCGTCAAGACTTGAAACTCATGAACATATTGAAGAAATATTAATATATTCCTTCCCAGTTACACAAATGCATTTACATATAACTCATTATACTTTAATCTTTAGAGTATACAAAAAAATAGATGAAAAGAAATAAGTATTACAGAAAAATAGAGGATATTTTGTAACAAAGTATATATTGCTACATATACTTAATTTCCTTGAACTATTAAAAGCAAATCTTTGATGCATGACAGTTTGTCACTACTATTGGATTGGTGTCAAGGCAGAAATTCAACATGTATATTTCTAACTGTGTTCGGAATTGGTGGGTTCTTGGTCTCACTGACTTCAAGAATGAAAACGTGGACCCTCACGGTGAGTGTTACAGTTCTTAAAGATGGTGTGTCCAGAGTTTGTTCCTTCAGACGTTCAGATGTTTCTGGAGTTTCTTCCTTCTGGTGGGTTCTTGGTCTCGCTGACAGGAGTGAAGCTGCAGACCTTAGTGGTGAGTGTTATAGCTCTTCAAGGCAGCACCTCTGGAGTTGTTCATTCTTCTCGGCGGGTTTGTGGTCTTGCTGGCTTCAGGAGTGAAGTTGCAGACCTTTGTGGTGAGTGTTATAGCTCATAAAGGCGGCGTGGACCCAATCAGTGAGCAGCAGCAAGATTTATTGTAAAAAGCAAAAGAATAAAGCTTCCACAGTGTGGAAGGGAACGTGACCTCAGTTGCCACTGCTTGCTCGGGCAGCCTGCTTGTATTCCCTTATCTGACCCCACTCACATCCTGCTTATTGGTCCATTTTACAGAGAGCTGATTGATCCATTTTGACAGAGTGCTGATTGCTACATTTACAATCCCTGACTGAGCTAGACACAGAGTGCTGATTGTTGTATTCACAATCCTCTAGCTAGATGTAAAAGTTCTCCAAGTCCCCACTAGATTAGCTAGACACAGAGCACTGATTAGTGTGTTTACAAACCATGAGCTACACATAGGGTACTGATTGATGTGTTTACAAACCTTGAGCTAGACATAAAGGTTCTCCAAATCCCCACCAGATTAACTAGATACAGAGTGCTGATTGGTGCATCCATGAAACCCAAGCTAAACACAGAATGCTATATACATCCTCCAGTGTATATACAATCCTCCTGCTAGACATAAAAGTTCTTCAAGTCCTCACCCTATTCAGGAGCCCAGCTGGCTTCACCTAGTGGATCCCGCACCAGGGCCAAGGGCGGAGCTGCCAGCCAGTCCTGCGCCACACCTGCACTCCACAGGCCTTGGGTGGTGGATGGGACCAGGTGCCACAGAGCAGGGGGCAGTGCCCGTCGGGGAGGCTTGGGCTATGTGGGAGCCCATTGCGAGTGGGGGGCTCTCACATGGCAGTCTGTAGGTCCTGAGCCTGGTGCCGCCAGGAGGCGACTGAGGCCCTGAAAGAATTCGAGCAAGGCAAGGGCAGGCCAGCAGCGCTGGGGGAATCGTCACCCCCTCTGCAGCTGCTGGCCTGGGTGCTAAGCCCCCTCACTGCCCGGAGCCTGCAGAGCCTGGCCAGCCACTCCAAGTGTGGGGTCCACCAAGCCCACGCCCACACAGAACTGGCGCTGGCCAGTGATTGCAGTCCACAGCCCCAGTTCTGGCCTGCGCCTCTCCCTCCACACCTCTCTGTAAGCAGAGGCAGCGAGTTCCTGTCTTGGCCAACCCAGAGAGGGGCTCCCACAGCTCCTCAAGCACTACCAAAGTGGACACCAAGGCCGAGGAGTCACTGAGAGTGAGCAAGGGCTGCCAGCATGCTGTCACCTCTCATAACTGGAATTATGGTTGACTCACTCAGTATAGGAAATTCTTTATTTTTTTAACTGCTAGTTATCTTGTGAATGATGATGAGTGGAACCTTTGGCCTGCCTTTAAATGATGGGATGAGGAACAACAACAACAACAAATGAACAAACAAAAAAGTTTACTCTGGAAACCTAGTTCAGAGAACACAGAATTGTATCTGACATGACATTGCAGTATGTATCTCATCCTGAAATTGACCATTGGTGGAGTCTTTCACACCCTGCCAGTGAATCTGAACCATTTTGTAAAGAAGAACTTAAATCAGAAGTGAAAACACTCATTAAAATGTCAAAGTGTGAGCAAAATTAAAATGAATTTCAGCAGTCCATTGCCCCATACACTGCTCAGTGTTATTCATAATTTTGAAAGTCAATATTTTTCTTAGTTTAGTTCTTTTCCTGTTCCTACTTTCATATCTTGAGTTGTAATCCAATGCCACACTCTTTATTTTGCTGCTTAAATTGTTCCAAGTCTGGTCATAGGGAGTTCTTTTAGCTTAACTTGTGTTTCCCTTTGATATGCTCTCATTCTATTGTTTGAGCACATCTTTATTTTATTTCCTCTATCCTAAACCTAGGAAACAGCAATTTTCTGGCTCCTCTAATTGGAGAATGGTATTCAGAAACCAAGATCTAAGTGCTAGGTGCATTCTTTGCTAGTATGGTCACTGCTTCCTCTGTAGACAGATTTAGAAAATATATGCTGTATCCTAACATATCTTAACTTTATGCTATTTCTGTATCTGCTAGTCAATAAATCTAGATCTATATATATTTTAAGTTGAGAATATGCCTTTTTCATTTCTCTGCCTCAAATTCAGGACAAAAGGGTTTATCCTAGACTTATCTTCTTGCATATCTGTAGCTTCTGTCTATGACTATAAGACACCTGGTTCCTACCATCCTTCATTCATTTACTTATTTGTTCAACCCTACCTTAAGTGAAAAGAAGGTTCACAATTGTTAACTCATATTCTCTCCTGCCAAATGATAAATATATTCATAGTACGGTGTTTATATAGTACATTTTGTCTTTGACCTATCATTTACAATCAAAACATTATTTTCCAAAGTTACATAAATCAGTTCCTTTGTTATCCCCATCCCCTTCGGAGAGGTTATTTTATACAATAAAAATATAGTTTAATTAATTTGTCACAGTTGCATTCCATCTTGAGGTCTCTGGCATCCTGCATGTTTTTTTTTTTTTTTTTCAATCTATAAACTATACGTTTTGACCAATTTTTAAAAGCATGTATCCATTAGTCTAATGCTACATAGAACATTTCTATCACCCTCTAAGTTGCCCATGCATCTCTTTTGCAGTCAATCTTGTTCTCCAATATCTGAAAACCACTGATTTCCATTCATATAGTTTTATCATCCCAAAATGTTGTATAAATGGAATACAACATGCAGTCTTTGCATCAGGCTTTTTTCACTTATAAAAATGCATTTTATATTCATCCATGTTGGTATATGAATAAAGAGCATATTTCATGTAATTATGGGAAACCATTCTATTGAATGGATATACCATGATGTGTTTATCTGATATAATCTTGAAGAAAGGCCTGTTTTTTTCCAGTTTTGCCAAAAATAATTTTGAATACACTATTTTTAGAGCAGTTTTAAGCTACAAAATCATTTTACAGAAAGTACAGAGTTTCCATATACTCTCGCCTCTCCTACACTGCCAATTTGCCCCATATTAATATCCTGCATCAGTGTGGTAGATTTGATGACCAAATTACAAGTGATTAACTCATATTGATACATGATGAACTAAGGCCCATGGTTTACATTAGGTTACACGCTTTGTGTTGTATAGTTCTATGAAATTTCACAAATGTATAAAGTCAAGAATCCACCTTTACAGTATCATAGAGTATTTTCACTGCCCTAATAATGCCCTATGGTACATTTATTCATCCTTTCTATCATACCTAAACTCCTCTCAACCACTGATCTTTCTAGGTATTCAGAGTGCAGTGTTTTCCAGAATGTTATATAGTCGGAATCATACAATTTAGAGCCTTTCAGATTGGCTTCTTTTGCTCAGCAATATGTATTTGAGGTTCCTCTATGTCTTTTTACAGCTTCATAGCCCATTTGTTTTTATCACTAAAATCTATTTTCATTGTGTCCAAGTACCACACTTTGTTTATTCATTCACCTTTGAAAGAGATCTTGACTGCATCTAATTTTTGGTGGCTCTGAATAAATCTTCTGCAAACATTTATGGGCAAGGTATTGTGTGGACATTAGTTTTCAACTCCGCGTATATATCTAGGAGTGTAATTTCTGGATTGTATAGCAAGCCTTGGTTTAGTTTTGAAAAAAGCTGCCTACCCATCTTCCATAGTGGCTATACCATTTGGCATTTCCATCAGCAGTAAAAAACTATTCCTGTTCTTTCACATTCTCACTGGAATTTAGTATTGTCATTGTCCTTTATGAAATATAATTTTGAGCATCTTTCAAATGCTTATTTGCTATTTGTATCTTCTTTGGTTAGATGTATTTACTGATCTTTTTTTGTCTGTCTTCTTAAAATTGTGTTGTTTGTTTTCATACTGTTGAGTTTTAAGGGTTTTTGTGTGTGTGTGTGTGTATTTTGTATAATAGTACTAATATGATTTGAATTTGTGTCACCACCCAAATCCCATTTCAAACCATTATCTCCAATGTTGAAGGAAGGGCCTAATGGGATGTGATTGGATCATGGAGGTGAATTTCCCCCTTGCTGTTTTAATGATAGTGAATTCTCATGCAATTTGATAGCTTTAAAAGTGTGTAGCACCTCTCCCTAACTTCCTCCTTTTCCCACCAAATAAGACATGCCTGTTTCCCCTTTGCCTTCCACCATGATTGTAAGTTTCCCGAGGCCTCCGCAGCCATGATTCTTTTACAGCCTACAGAACTGTAAGTCAATTAAACCTCCTTTCTTTATAAATTATTCAATCTCACTCAGGTAGTTTTTTATAGTAATAATGAGAACAGACTAATGTAGGTAAATCATCAGGTATGAATTGCAAATATTCTCTCCCTGACTGTTAGTTGGCATTTTATTCTCTTAACAATAAAAATGTCTTTCACGGATCAATTTTTTTTTCTTTTTTTAATTTTAACAATGCTCAACTTACTTGTTCACTTTCTTGGCTAATACTTCGGGTGTTCTATCTAAAAAGCCATTGTTCACAGTCACCTAGGTTTTATTCTATGCTATCTTTTAGAAGTTTTATAGTTTTGCATTTCACATTTAATTATATGATTGAATCTGAGTTAGTTTTTGTGAAAGTTGTAAGATCTGTGTATAGATTTGTTTGGTGGTTGTTTAGTTGTTATTGTTTTACACGTACGTGCCAGTATTTCTAGCACTACTTGTGGCAGTCTATATATTTTTTTCTATTGAATGGTGTTTGCTCTTTCATCAAGTATTAGTTGACAGTATTTCATCAAGTATTAGTTGACAGTATTTCATCAAATATTAGTTGACAGTTTCTATTTCTGGACTTTCTGTACTATTATATTGATCTATTTGTCTGTTCTTTTACTGATACCACACTGTCTTGATCCTTGTATCTTTTTAGTCAGTCTTAAAGCAGGTAGTGTTAAGTCCTCCAGTTGTTTTTCTTCAGTGTTGTGCTTGCTTTAATTGGAAAATAAATTTCTATATAAACTTTACAACTTGCTAGAATTTTCGTTTGGACTGCATTGAATTTCTGGATCACATTGGGAAAACATACATGTTAGTAATATGGAGATTCCCTATCCATTAACATAGAAAATCTCTGGTTTTAGTCGATCTTGGATTTCTTTCATCAAATTTTGTAGTTTTACTGGTATAGATTTTTTATAAATTTTGTTAGAGCTAAATGTTTCATTTGTGTTTTATGCTAATGTAAGTAATGCTGTGCTTTTAATTCAAAGCTCACATTGCTCACTGTTGGTATATAGGAAAGTGATAGACCTTTGTATATTAAGCTTGTGTCCTATAACCTTGCTACGATCACTTATTATTTCCAGGAGAATTATTTTGTTTTTGTTTTTTATTTATTCTTTGTCATTTTCTACATAGACAATCATGTGATATGCAAGGATGGCTTCATTTCTTTGCTCCCAGTCCGTATATATTTTGTTCTGTCTTCTCATTTCATTGCATTATGTAGAACTTTTCCAGTAAGATGTTAAAGGAAAATTAAAAAGGATGATCCTCATCTCGCTTCTAATTCTAGGGGTAAACATCTCATTTCTCACTAAAAATTACTTTTAAATAAAAGCATAAATCACTCTTCTTACTACAACCAAAAATACAAACAGGAAAATCTAATTTTTGATGAGAATGCAAATTGACTTCAAATAAATTTCCAAATTTAAAAGATCCATCTTACCCTTTTGATTTATAATAAAATAAATTAAAACTATAAAGGAAAGTAATTACCCTACCATGTATCTTAAAGTAGCAATTTTTTTTATATAGAAGATTTTTTTTGAGACAGAGTCTTGCTCAGTTGCCCAGGATGGAGTACAGTGGCACTATCTCGGCTCACTGCAACCTCCGCATCCCAGGTTCAAGCTATTCTCCTGCCTCAACCTCCTGAGTAGCTGGAATTACTGGTGCGTGCCACCATGCCTGGCTAATTTTTTGTATTTTTTTTTTTTTTTTTTTAGTAGAGACAGGGTTTCACCATGTTGGCCAGGCTGGTCTTGGTCTACTGACCTCATGATCCTCCTGCCTTGACCTCCCAAAGTGCTGGGATTACAGGAGTGAGCCACCATGACCGGCCAGAATGAATTTTTTTATGTATATAGACATGACACAATGTTCTATGTATTTTTAAATGAAAATTAATTTTTAACTTCCCTTCCCACTTTTTTTCTGGATATTTTATATGTATACTTTTTTCATATCCATAATTTTGAATTAAAGTCTTTTTATTGTAAGACTTATTCACAAATCTATTACTAAGTATAAAGTACTCATTATTATAACATATTCAGCCATTTTAAATCTGTACAAACTATATTTCAAAACTTCTGATATTCAAATGAACATAATTATTTAAATATGATGTTTGATTTTTATCATTAAAATAAATTACATTTTTAGCATAAATATGTCATAGGTTTATTTTTAACTTGGTCTCTCTCTATATTTTTTGTTTATACACACATACACACACACACACACACACATAATACCCTCATGCTAACATATTTCACTCCATCATTCTTTAAACTCCTTTGAAACTTTTATGTAGATCTTATAGTGAGATGTCACTGAGCCATGTGTTGACATTATAAATGTACTGCGTCTGCTTCTGTTATTTTCTGCTAGGCTGTGACAGTCAAACAGTTCCACTTTGGGCCCAAGTTATTATTTAAAAATGCATATTTCATCATTGAAATACTGTTAATTCTTTGTTTCTTGGGGTTGTTTTGTTTCTCCTGGAATGTAAAAATAGTGTCTAGGTCTTTGCCTACATACAAAAACAGGTGGTTCACAGACCCACAGTGTAATTCCTATACTGTGGAATTAGTCATCATGAGAATCGCCTAGAGTTTCTTAGAAATGCAGATTTTATGCTTCATGCTAGGACTACTAAATCAAATTTTCAAATTAACAAGAACTCAAGTGTTTTATATGCACAGTAAATTTTGAATAGAACTGCTCTGTAAGGCTAAGATAATAAAGATGATCCAGACTATGCTTATATAATTTAAATTGTTTTTCAAATAAAATGTCAGCAACTGAAAATACCTCTAAAGAAGTCAAGCATAGATTCATTTAAGAAACATGGCCCCCAAATTTATACTGTTACTGTTGCCTACAGACTGAAATAAAGCTGCTTGAAATTTTAATAACTGGGCCACTTTCTCTCTGCTTCAGAAAACAGGAATCTTCCTTTGGTTAGGTAGTTTAAACTTTTTTGGGGGGGGGGGATAGTAATTTTCAGTTTTTATACCTTAATTAGTAATCTTTTTGCATTTATAAAAAACATGCTAGCTATATAAGAATTCTTGAAAATTATCCACTTTGTAAGTGACCATTAAAGAGTTGTCTTGTTTTGTTTTTGTTTTTGTTTTATCTGAACACTTAAGCTTCTAGGCCTTTATAGTGAAGATTGTATTAATTTGTGTAAAAGAGGTTTAAGAGAAGCTGGGAGAGGCTAAATAGATTGACATAAACACAAAAGGAGATCTACATAGAAGAGAAAATCTATAAAGTATGGAAGTTGGAGGAAAAGAGAAGCAACAGAGGAAAATGAGAGAGAAATAGCACTGGGAGTACAGTTTACAATGAGCAAAGGGGTTTGGAGATAAGACTGCTGGAGAAAAGCGACTTAGAGATAGTCCCATATCTCAAACACTTTTATGAGAAATGTTGCTCTGTGTTGTGTGAAAATAGTTCATTTCCACCTATTCTCCTTTGCAGGCATTCCATTTTTAAAAATTGAGTTTTTTCCAAATTTTTATTTAGATTTGTTTTTCCTTAACAAAAATCAGTAAGAAAAAAAATTCAATACGTAATGGTAAACAAAATAGGACGGTATGGATAACTAACAATCTTCACAGAAATTATTCAAAATAAGCTTTAATAACCTCATTTTACAGAGAAAGGATCTGATATTTTTAAAAAGTTAAATAGCAGCATGCCCCACACCTGTGTTTAATGAGAGAAAGCCCAGGTTTTTCAGCCCCAAAACTAACATCAGTTTCATCATTGGATTTCAACCATGGTGGCATTTTAGCCTCTCATGGGACACTTATACAAATAGCAGTGCCTGGGCTCTGACCAAGTAATTGAAGCACAATCTCTGGAGGTGATGCCAGGGTTATGAATCCTCACACCATGTTGCAGAAAAGCAGCATTTTAGAATCTCTATCAGTTAGAATCAAATTAATATTATCCCAAATTAAGATTTCCAAAAAATACAGATTTCTTCCAGTATCTCTCTTTTCTGTTAGAGTAATACTTTTCCTAGTGCCCAAAACTCAGAAAAATAACAAAGTTCATTTTAGCCTCAACCATACAGCACTCAAACAAAACTTTCTTTAGAACTGTGTAAGTACAATCTTGCAGCAAACTATGTAAAGAGGTCAGTGAAAATATGAATCTTTTTAAATTTTCTCTATGGCTACCCTGACAACATCCTACAACCCACTCCAACAACCAACCTCATCAAAGATTTTTTGAAGGAGGTAAATTAAGACCCTCAAATGATAATAATGAGCAAAACAAATAAAAAAAAAAAAAGGTCTTTGGGAAACATATCTTCACGAGTTACATTTATATAGAAATTAAAAATCAGCAAACCCAGTGTTTTAGAACTGGGAGAAATAAAACAAAAATGTGTGCTTTACTTTGGGCATCTGTGCTAGAAAAAATATATTGTGCAAGCAGTATGGTTTAAAGTTTTGAAGTATGTATGTTTGGTTTCCAGTTTTACTTTACCAGTAATGTAACAAAGGTCAAGTCACTGAGCTTTTTAGCATTATTTATTTTAAAATGGAAATAAGAAAATTTGCAGTGTATCTTACAGAGAGTTTGGAGAACAAAATATTTATGATACTCAAAATGTTTTCTAAGCCATAATATGTGACCTATTATGTTTAATCCAGCACTATAAGAAAATAAAGTAAACTACAGTTTTCTAATGTGTCCTTAAAGAGTACGCATAATTTCTGAACTTTCTGTAAATAATATCCTGAGAAAGGTTTTTGAGTGATATTCACATTGAAAACTTTAAATAAATGAATTATATAATTGGGTTTTATATCGCTTTGCATATTTTAATAAATTAGTGATCTGGAAATTATACAAAGAAAATAGAGTATGGTAAATCTGACTAATATTAGGTACATACTAATAAAATGTAATTTACACCACTTAATCAGAATTTAATCAATAATAGTCATACCTAGAGGCCAATTAAAATTGCCTGTCTTTAATTTTGCTTTTGGAAATATCTGCAACTTCTTTCTCTGCTTTCCACCTGCTTGTTAATCCATTGCCAAAAGACAATCTAACCTTTAACTTGATACCAAGAGAATTTACTGAGCATGTTTATGTTGAATTCAAATACGACTAGAGAGAAGGGTAAATTATCTGAGGTGGGCTTGAAGGTAAACAGCTGTCAGTGAACTATGAGTCATCTCAAAGGTACATTAGCTAAACTCATTTATAAAAGGAAAATTCTTTTGTATGTTGAAAGAAATAAACACAAGGACCCTGCGCTTGCTCTTAATTTGCTATCTATAAGTCAAAAATTCCTTGGGGAAGCAATATGATGAGCTGTTTTAGTTTTAGTGTATTTTTTTTTAATTTTTTTTTCCAGTTCCTGAAATGAATATGAAGAGGAAAATCAAAATGCCCTTCTTTCACAGAGAGGTAGTAAAACGGGAGCACTTCTATTCTGGGGCTGAAGTCGGACCTGGATTTAATTGCTTAAAATGCTGTACTGGTACTCAGTTGGGCTTTTTGTTTGTTTGTTTTCTTTTCTTTTCTTTTTTTTTTTTTTTTTTTTTTGAGACAAAGTCTTGTTCTCTGCCCCAGGCTGGAGTGCAGTGGCACGATCTCGGCTCACTGCAAGCCCCGCCCCCCGGGTTCACGCCATTCTCCTGCCTCAGCCTCCTGAGTAGCTGGGACTACAGGCGCACGCCACCACACCTGGCTAATTTTCTTGTATTTTTAGTAGAGACGGGGTTTCACCGTGTTAGCCAGGATGGTCTCGATCCCTGACCTCGTGATCCGCCCGCCTCGGCCTCCCAAAGTGCTGGGATTACAGGCTTGAGCCACTGCGCCCGGCCTGTTTGTTTTCAAAATAAAACTTTTCAGTAAATTTTGATCAAAATAAATGATGCTTTATTTTATACTTAAAAAAATTAATTTAAAATGTTTATTTTAATGTGAATATTGAATTAGGTTTCTCTTTCTTTAAATTCATAAACTATGAAATAATCTTGATTCACTAAGATGAATCGTTCTAAATATAAACGCTTTCTTTTTTTAACATTATGCCTTCTACTTTAAAAGATGTAATTTATTTAAACAAAAATGGCAGGAGAAACTTTATCCTGATGTCTGCAATGAAAATAAAAATAAAAATAAACAGGGCCAGGTGCAGTGGCTCACGCCTGTAATCCCAGCACTTTGGGAGGCCGAGGCGGGCAGATCACGAGGTCAGGAGATTGAGACCATCCTGGCTAACATGGTGAAACCCCATCTCTATCAAAAATACAAAAAAATTAGCTGGGTGTGGTGGTGGGGGCCTGTAGTCTCAGCTACTAGGGAGGCTGAGGCAGGAGAATGGCGTGAACCTGGGAGGTGGAGCTTGCAGTGAGCCTAGATTGTGCCACTGCACTCCAGACTGGGCAGCAGAGTGAGACTCTGTCTCAAAAAAAAAATTAAAAAATAAATAAATAAACAGTTAATCCAGCAGCAGAGCACTAAGATCACAATGGGTTACAGACTTGTACATAATATTTTTGAGCATTTGTGTTTTTTATTTATGTTTTAAAATATTTAAAATTAAATTGAATTAGAATTAAACATTATAGCTGGTAAATTATGTTGGGCCTAAAGTTGCCCTCTTTTACTTATTTTAAGTTTGGCCTGAAGGTTTTCCCATGCATTATGAACTGTAACTCAACTTGATGTGTTAATGGACTAACCTACGCTTGTAATAACTAGCTGAGTCTCAGTTAATAACGACAGCCAAACTTTAGTCAACTATAGACAGCTAAGTTTGTAAAGCAGGTTCAAATAAGGCAAATGCTGAGCTGTAACCAGTCTGGGTGTTTCTGTACCTCACTTCTATTTGCTGTTTGCATCACTTTTCACTTTCTGTCCTTAAATGTTATCTGACCATGTGGCAGCCCTGTAGTTGCTCTGAGCTTATTCTGGTCTGGGGGCTGCTCAATTTGTGAATCACTCTTTGATCAATTAAAATTTTCTACATTTAATTTGTCTAAAGATTTACTTTAACAGAGCATTGAGGCATTTCTGGGGAAACCCGAATTTTCACAACATATAATTTACAAATGCTGCTTTTAAGACTTTCTGGTTAGGCAACTTGAAAAACTGTGAAAAGAGGGTAATTAGATCATTCGTTTATAAAAACCCAGTGTGAAATTCTACAAAAATGCATTGTTTAATTAAAAATACATGTTAGGAGCAATGTGCTTTGACTGATAACTTACAACTTACTAATTACCTTTCCATCTTTCTCATAGTCCTTGGTTGATCTTTTGCTTTCTCTTCGTTATCCACATATTGACTTCTCTCACGATCTTTGCTTTCTTTGACACTGTTTCTACTATTGTACTTCTCTTCGTAGAGCTTTCACCATCTACTTGTTTATTCTTAACCTATATTTTCTTATAACTCTCCCTTTTCTGGTTTATCTTATTTATCTTATCTAATGTTTAATTTTCCTAAAAGATAGCAGTAAATCATAAACATATTACTCACATATTACATGCATATTTAACTAACAAGTTTAAATAATTGAGTTCACATCCATATTTAATTTTGCATAGTTGGGGCACAAAGAATGATACCCTAAAATATGATGCTTTGGCATGCTGAGCACTTTTGAGTGAAAGAAAATCGGAAGATTTTAGAAGCTCAGAACTAAGGACTTTCTAATCTTCTCTTGCCCCTCTCCCAAAGGTAGGAAGGGGTCTTTCTGGGAGTTCCTTTACCTGACTGAGGAATAGTTCTTCCCTCCGCAAAACAATGTAGCTTGGGAAACTTGAATTTCCACAAAATGCAATTTGCTGAATACTGCTACAAAGACTTACAAGTCAGGCAATTTGAAGAATTGCAAAGACATTAGATTAGATAATTGAATTAAATAATTCATTTACAATCATTCATTCTTCCAAAAAAAATGCAATTGTCTTAAAAACTTCTCCACAGGAATCTTATCAAACAAGCAGGTTGGACTGACCACCAGAGAAAAGAAGTGACTAAAAGTTGTCATCATGCCCAGACAGACTTTTAATCTATTCTTCTGAGGGAAGCCCAGAGAAACTAAGAGACTTTATCTGCATAACAAGACAAACTTTGTTTTCTATGCAGTTCTACCTCTCACATTCCATAATTTGATCACATTCAGTGTCCAAAGAGAATTATTTACAAACTATTGTCTGTTCTTTAGATCCATTCAATTTCTCTAAAAACTATTTACAACCTCTCAAAATTACTTACATTTTCCCCATCTCCCTTTCCCCTGTGAAGCTCCCCTATAAACTTCAACCATCTGGTGTTTCTTTGATTCTCATATTTTGTATGGCTCTCATGGTTATGCGCATCAATGACTTTGTATGTCTTTTCTTCTGTTTATCCATCTATTGTCAGTTTATTTCAGTAGACTCAAACCTTTGAGGGTTGGGGAAAGAATTCTCCCCATCCCTAGAGTTTTGCGAGTCAATATTCTCTTTCAAGAAATGAATTACAGAATTGAAGGCTTGGTTTTCAGATGCCAAAGTGAATCAGTGCTTCACAGATGCATTTTATTTAAAATCTTAAAGAGGTCCACAGCCTGTTCAATTTTGTAGGAAGTGCTATTAACAGGTTGTGCCTGAGACTTAGGCAAGTAGCTGTTATCTAGGGATACATTGCTGCCAGTCCGCAAAAATCGGAAGCAAAGACATATGAATAGTATGAGACTTAGAGGCCCTATTGTGAGAGTTCCTCACTGAAGGGAAAGAAGCAAAAGTTTAGAGGTCAATTTGTCTAGCTTTGGTAAGTGACATTTGCATTAACAAATATTGATAATAAGAAATAGGACGGAAAACACACAGGGTTACTTCTAGAACTTTTCTGAAGACTTTTAAGAAAAGAAGTATCAGTGACTGATTCCAATTACCTTTACTTACAAAGTTGTGGTAGCATTATACCTCTCTTAAATTCAATTTATGTTTCTCTTTTTATACAAACACTGATATCATTAGTAATTAAAACAGTCGATACTCTCTATATAAGCTTTCCTTCATGGGTTGAGCTGTAGCCACATACTTGTAAAAATTTGGGATTAGTGGATGTTTAAGAAAAATTAAAAAAAAAATTATTTGTGGGGTTTGGTTTCTTTCTGTTTTTTTTTTTTTTTTTTTTTTTTGTGTGTGTGTGTGTGTGTGTTGTGGGGGGGGATGAAAAAGTGGAGTGGAACACGGTATTTTGTATCTTATTAGAGCGTTTGTTTTTTCAGTTTTTAAATGTAAAGCTTAAGCATATAAATAAACCTTTAGTGTATCTAGTTTTGAAATATTTTCTGTGTCCCTAAGTGATGACTCAAACTTTGGAGACATTTTTGTTTAAACAAAAGAAAAGCTTATAAAGATTTGTTTGAAAATTATTGAATGTAAAGAGATGAGGATGATTTAAGTTTCAAGACAGGTGACAACCTCAATAGTAAAACTAAACCTGTTGTTTTGTCAAACTGTTTACATGAGCAGACTATATACTGACTCTAATATTTCAGACAGTGATGAAACCATTGGTAGGTTTTTCTTATTATTATGACAATCATTTTATGAGTAACACAAGGGAAATTATAATAAAAATTCTGGGAGTGGACCACAGTAATTTTTTCTCTTTTTCCAAATTAAGTTTGTTTCTAGAGTATGAAAATATGTCACCAGGATAAATGAGGTTCAAAGTTACTATGGTTGTATATCTTGTTCCCTTCCTATTTTTCTCTGTTACAGACAATGTTATAGTGAGAAAATCATTACACACATAGCTAGTAACACCTTTTAGAGTATGGATTATTAAAGCTCTCAAATTGCTAGGATTACACACGAAGGTGTTTTTCTTGTATAGTCAATGTTCTCAATTGTGAGATGTTGAATCATTCCTACTACAGCTTACTGACATCATTAGCATATCTTTTGTTTATTTATTTATTTATTTTTTTAGCTAGCAATAATTAGTACATCCTAATTTTAAAATGTTAAGCTACTGCAAAGCTATTTTCCAAGTACATGTTAGAGATATTTTGGGACCAAAAACGTCAGTGTGTACACATGTACATACAGACATTCCCTGTCCAGGTTCCAACCCTCTGGGGTTACTGAAGAAAAGTAGAATAGGGACTAATAAAAAAGATAACGATGATTTTACTAACTGAACCAAATTATAATTCCATTTTTATTGAGATAAGAATAAGGACAAGTTGCCTGCCCTTGTACTTTTTATGTAGATAGACTCTATTGTGGAAAATATATATCAATTTTTCAGAGACTCTGGTGCTTCTCCACCCTATAGTTCTCTAATGTGGAACATCAAGCTCTTTTTAAACCTCATCCTCCTCTCCTCTACTTCTGACACTGGCAGGATACTATCTTCTTTCAAGTTAAATGGCATTAGTTCAGCCAACTGCAGAGGTGGCGGATGCATTCTCTCCATGATAAATTTGCATATTCTCAATGAACAAAAGCTATTTACCCTGTTAACTTTACTATCTTGTTCCATTTTACTCCCAATTCTAGAAGGTAGAAAGGAAGGTTGGCAAATGATCTAACCATGAAAATTATTTAGACAAAAATGCCTCTTCTAGGAAGCACTTCATTTTCTCTTTACAATCGAATTATTTAGAATTTCAGTTTCATGTTGGCGACTTATTTAAATTTCTGACAAGTAGTATGTTTTGTTCAACACCATAATGTATGTATTTAAACCATGAATATACAACAATTCCTGTTTAGAAAATATTTACCAGTTTACTCTATTCTACAAGGTATTTTATTGCCTGAATTTTCCTCATTGCTAACACCAATAAATTTTAATTCTTAAAAATCTTATAGATGACAACATTTTATTATTTGATTTGCATTTTTTCTTTTGGAAACCAATTTCATATACTTATAGACAACTTACATATTTTTGTAATAAGATATTAGTTTGGGGTTTCATAATTTTTTTAAAAATTGCTGTGTAAAATCTATTTGTATATTAAGAAAGCTGAACTTTTTATCTCAAAGATATTCCATTCTTTTATATCCCAGCTTGTCATATGCATTTTGGCTTTTTCCTTATGAGTTTCCTTGTAGTTTGTTTCATCAAGCTGTTATCAAATAAAGTCTTTTTTTTTCCTGTAATGCTTCTGAATGTTAGTATTACTTACAAAGCCCTTGGATTAGTGCTATAACATTTCTGAATTTCAGTGTTCATATCTGTAATATAACACATAAAATTTTTGTTGTTAAATTTAGACTAATTTTTTAAAAAGCACTTGATACATAAGACATGTTTAATAACTCTTAGTCCTTTCATTTTTGCCATAGGGCTATGTGTTAAGTCTCTACATCAGTCTCTTCAAAAAACAATATGAATTTAGTCTTTATACTTTATCTCAAAGTCCTTTAACATTTGCTCAAATTTTGATATTTCACCCATTCCTCAAGCTGCTTATTTCTAGATCGTGATAATATTTTCTTCATTGATATAGAACCAAATTTTTCCTTAAATTTATTTTTTGCTTTGGAAAAGGCATCCAATGAGCTAAACTATGATGCATTCAGGAAATTGAAGTAGAAGAACTTAGAGGTATATTTGTTGCAGATAAGCTGTACTGGTTAATTATACAACAAGATTAACTAATACCTGAATTCATTTTCAAAAAATGAATTACATCTCTCAAAGTTCTGTGTCTCAGCTTGTTTGCCAAAAAATAGCCGTATTCTCATATTCACACCTGGATTAGTTATCTATTACTATGTAATAAATTATCCCAAATCTTAGCAGCATAAAGCAACACATTATGTCAAATGTTTCCTGAGCTTCTGCAGACTGTGAACAGCTTAATTGTATAAATCTAGGCTCTTGGCATCTCACAAGATTGCAGTTGAAATATTGGCCAGATCTGCCATTGCTGAATACTTGATTTGGTTGAGAATCTTCTTCTGAGCACTGTTGGCAGTACAAGTCATTTCCTCACCACATATGCCTCTGAGCAAATAATCAGAGAGAGAGCGCAAGCCAATAGCTACACCATCTTTTAAGATTCAGTGATGTAGTCTCTAAAGTAACATATCATCACTTTTGCCGTATGCCATTTATCCCAGAAACTAACTCTCATACAATATGGGAGGAGAATAGACAAAGTCATATACCGAGCAGTGGAGTTAATGGAGGTTGATTGCCACTGTGCTTTTATTTATTTATTTATTTATTTATTATTTATTATTATTATTTTTTTTTACAACATGTCTTTCAGCTTCTTATATTAAGAAGTAGAGTTTATTTTTTACCCCTTTTTTCTCAGTTCTGGTTTTAATTTGCTAGATCAAGACTATGTAGAGAAAGGGATTATTTGCCAGTGTCAAGCCTAATCATCATAAAATCGTGAATGATTTGGTTCACTCAGAAATAAACCACCACCCTTTCTTGCCTGTTCTAGCTAGCTGAACATTAATAGACTGTGAGGAAGAAAGCCCAGTTGTCCCAGTGGCTCTAGCTATGAGACCAAGCCAATATATTTAGAGCTACCCACCCAATCTGCAGCTCATTAAAAACAGGTAAGTCAGTCCAACCGAAACTTAAAAACAAGTGTAGCTTACCCATAAGCAGTGATTTTACACCACTAAATTTTGAGTAGTATGTTACCCATCAATTAATACCTAATATATTCTGCATGAATGGTGGCCTGTATATAATGCAAGAAAGTTGTTTAGATGCAAATATTTAAATAAATAAAAATAAATTGTTTCTCAGTTATATAATTAAGGTTTATGCTATCAATTTCTCATTATGACAGAAATGGCTAGTTGCTTAGCACTGCTGGTTATGTTTTTATTATATCTCAGCCCCTAGCCTATCTGTCTATGTGCTGCTCTGTAATTCTGGAGCTGGGTGTATACAAATTGGATTTTTGAAGATCCTTGGCAACCTACCCTAGCTGTTAATTTTTGCCTGTGGAAAGAAGTACAAGGAGATTAGAAGGTAGACAAAGATAATTCCTTCTTTGGACTTTGACTAATATGTGGCATCATTTTCTTCAACCTATTCTAAGCTATCTTTAAATAAACCCATGGTCATTTTGTGAGATGACTGTGTGTGTATAGAAGAAAGAGAAAATATTCCTGTATTTCAAGAATTTACACTAAATCCTAGGTTCCAAAACTCCACTGCGATCCAAAATTATGATGTGATCCTCTGAAAGTCAAATGATATATGGAGTTTCACTGTAAGCTGTCTCACATCAAGTTCTGAGGGCCTACAAATATATTTTTGGGTTATTTTCCCAGTACCTAAGTATATAACTACCATAGGCCTGCTCGACAAATGGTGAAATCTCTGCATCATCCCCTTTACCCATGGAATAAGACTATTATTTGAGGAAAGGTCAATGTAAATTCCAGGAATTTCTCCCTACCAGAATAATGAGTTATTTGTAATATATTATCTTCATGGAATTTCAGAGATCACTGGCACAATCAAAGACTTGGAAATGTAAGGATGACATCTCTACTTCCCCATTTTCTGCCTCTTTGGCCTGGGCAAAAGTTTGTTGAATCACAGATAAGAATTATTAATTGTAATGAACTTAATTAGATGGTGACTTCAGTTGCAGGTGAAATGTATTATAACGCCAAACAGCTGGACACATTTCTATGTAATTATTGCAAAGAACAGCAGAAGCATTTTCTTTTTACTAGCTGAGACAAAAGTGCAACTTCACACTCTTTTGGGGCTGTGTTAATACTCTTGCTTCTTGCCATATTATAGTCAGTCTGACATTACACTAAACTATTATTCTGGTCCACTTTACTGAGGAGCAGTAAACCTTCAGTGTATCTGTTTTTGAAATATTTTCAGTGTCCCTAAGTAATGACTCAAACTTTGGCGACATTTTTGTTTAAACAAAAGAAAAGCGTATACAGATTTGTTTGAAAAGTATTGAATGTAAAGAGATGAGGATGATTTAAGCTTCAAGTCATGTGACAACCTCAATAGCAAAAATAAACCTGTTGACTGAATTTGATGATAGGAAAAAATAAACCTGTTGACTGAATTTGATGATAGGAAAGTAACAAGCTCAAAGATGCCTCCATAAGATGTGTACACAGTAAGCTAAGTTAAACTCAGGAAGTTGCCAAAACCTGTAATGCCAATTAAGTTTCTCAGGTTCCCGTGATATCTGGTATGCCAGAATAGTTACTCTAAAGTATATATATATATATATTTCTGAATCTTATAATCCTTACAACCAAGAAATGGGCCAAATGTGTTGAGCATATTGAAATTTGAGATACCATATGCAACACTTGTGTGTATTTGTCTGTCGTATTTACCGAAAAGCTCGTAAGATTTCCAGTTTTCAGTGAGGCCTAAAGCAAGAAAATGCTCTGAAGGATATTTAGACTTCTCTTCCTATTAGATTTTATAATTAAGTACATCCAGTGGTGCCTGAAGCATTTACGGTAAAACAGGATACTCCACAGAGTAACTACCAAGCCACATTCAGAAAATTATGGTGCAAGTGCTTAGGGTTTTTGGGTAAAGCCATGTTCTCTTCTGTGGATAATTACTCTCTTCTGAAAAAAGTTTCCTGTCCCTGTATCTTTCCCATTTGTCAGAATCCTGAATTCTGTCTAGAAAAACGTTATTTGTGGTTATCATTGACTGGTGTAGAGTTCAGGGTTACCAAAAAAGGAATGTTTTTAATAGAGGAAATAATGGTTCCATTGAATGGGAATACAAGACTACAACTTTGCAATTTGAGGCTCCACATGCCACTGAATATTTAGGAAAAAAAAAAAAATAGGTATCTGTACTGCCTGGGATGACAACTGATCACAATTGCCAGAGGGAACTTTTTGGGTTGTTGACACACAATGAGAACAAGGAGAACTATATCTGAAACTTGGAAGTTTTTTAGGGATTTTATTAGTACTTTGATGATCAATCACATAAGTTAATTTAAAAAAAAATGTAGCCTTACAAAGGCAGAGGCACTTGGAAATCTAGAGTACTGGGGGAATAAAGTTTTGATTACCTTATCAGATATAGAACCCTGACCAGTTGAGGTACTAGATGAGAATAAAGAAAATATGGAATAATTGGTAGATAAATAAAGTTATTATAACAAACTGTAGCTTTATTGCCGTGGACACAAACAAAACAATATTACTATGTGTATTTTCTCCCTTTCTTGATGATCTATCTATCTAATCTACTTACCATCTATTATCTATCTATTATCTGTCCATCTACTATATATTTACCTTCTTTTTTATTTCTCTATGATTTCAGATTAGTAGTGGAGGTTAATTTCAAATGTTAGTCTTCAAATTATGGAATATACAAGAGCGGGATTGTATTAAAAACCAGATTTGATAAAAACTGGAAATGGATATAGTAGCTATTGTTTCTCTTGTTTTTGGAAAACAAATAAGGTAATTTTGCCTTCAGAATATGCTAGTCAGAATCAGCCCACTCTTTGGTAATAGACTCGAGCTTGCTGCATTCCAAAGTTCTTTTGCAACTGTTTTCTTATTAGGAGGACAGGAGAAATTGCATTATTTTCCTGTTGCATTCCAGCTGTCTTCCTACTTCTTCCTATTTCTCTAAGCTAATGGTCCTTCAAGCTTCTAGCTATATCCTAAATGATCTCTTCTCCAACAGTCACAGTCTGTTCTCCAAAGTGTGAATTCTTCAAGTGGACACATCTCCCGGGGAGGAGGCCCTTCAACAATGCTCCTAGATTTTAGAAACTGCACTTCCTCTGTTTTTGTTCCCTCAGTTATAAAAATGATAGCTGCTTGCTAAAATTTCTATTCTTTACGTCTCTCTCTCATACCTTTTTAGATCACTGATACCTATCATTTTTAATTAAATTATATTAATATAAAGAACCTAATGTAGCTTATGTAGCATTTTTGTTTGTTTTTGACAGATGATAGGATTGTTATAACCTCAATTACCATGATACTAAGCATTGTAATTTTTACTGTTATTTATGTTTACTCAAAATAAAGTTCTCAAACCTCAGCCCCCGTAAAGCTATGTTTAATCGTTCTGGTCAACTGGAGCTGAGTCTAAGTGCTATGATGTCCTTAGAATGGAGACCCTTTTCTTCTTACTTCCCTCTTCACTTAAACTGGAATATAAACATGAGTTTAAACCATTCTGAACCTCACAGAGAAAGTGAAACGTCTCAAGAATATGAATATGAAGGTTATATGCAGAAGGAAACAGTCAGGGTTACATCATGGAGTAGAACTGCACTGAACGTGTGTATTTTTATGGGAGAGTGAAATATATATTACCTTGCTTAAGCCAATGTTATTTTACGTCTCTGCCACAAACATCCAAATGAATAACCAACAAATATATTTACATAATACATTTTAGTTCTCCTATACTATTAATAATAGTGCAAATTTTAACTAACTCTGTGATAATATAAATTGCTCAACTTTTTTAGTAATTTTATTCAGCTAGTCTTAATGTCCAGTCCTTTCTCTTCTTTCACTGAAAACTAACAACAATACAAGCCAAGTAGAATTCTCTCCTTTCTTATGCGCTGCCACTTGCAATAATCTTTTCTATGAAGAAGAAAATTAAACTGAACCACAGTAAGACACAAATTTCTGTGTTGGGAATGAGAGAGAGAGAGAGAGAGCAATGATGAACCACTTACATGCCAGTCCAATCCAGTTATAGCAGAGCTGAAAAATATCCTATCACGTAGTGACTTTGCAGCCATGATAACATCAGAGTGCAACACATTACTCATTATTTGTGGCAATGATGGTGTAAACAAACCTACTGTGCTGCAGTGTTTTGTTTTGTTTTTTTCTTTTTTGAGATTGAGTTTCGCTCTTGTTGCCCAGGCTGGAGTACAATGCCATGATCTCAGCTCACTGCAACCTCCGCCTCCTGGATTCAACCAATTATCCTGCCTCAGCCCCCTGAGTAGCTGGGATTACAGACGGGCACCATCACGCCCAGCTAATTTTTAATATTTTTATTAGTGATGGGTTTGGGTTTTCACTTTCTTGGCCAGACTGACCTTGAATTCCTAACCTCAGGTGATCCATCTACCTCGACCTCCCAAAATGCTGAAATTACAGGCATGAGCCACTGCTCCCAGCCATGCAGTATTTTTTTTTTTCTGTACCTTTTCTACAGTTAGATAAGTTTAGATACACAAATACTTACCACTCTGTTATAATTGCCTGCAGTATTCAGTACCTGAACATGCTGTAACAGGTTTGTAGTCTAGGAGCAATATGATATGCCATGTAGCCTACCTGTGTAGTGGGCTACGCTGTCTAGGTTTGTGTCAGTACATTCTGTGATGTTCACACAAGAATGAAATCACCTAAGAAGGCATTTCTCAGAAAGTTTTCCCATAATTAAGTGACACATGGCTGTACTTAAAAATTTCTAAATTAGAGCGAGGATATTTCAAATATAACTTTTGTGCTACGTGCCCGTTTTACTATGTGTGCACTGATAAAACACATTTAAGGGTGAAGCAGTTAACTCCTAGACTTGCTTAAAGTGAGGTATAATTAGATCTTTTGTGGCAATTCTTTGAGTAAGGCTGTATTAGTTTGTTCTCACACTGCTATGAAGAAATACCTGAGACTGTATAATTTATAAAGGAAAGAGGTTTAACTGATTTGTTCTGCATTTCTTGGGGGGCCTCAGAAAACTTACAATCATGGCGGAAGGCAAAAGAGAAGCATGCATTTTCTTCCCAAGGTGGCAGGACAGAGTTAGTGCAAGCAGGGGAAATGCCAGATACTTATAAAACCATCATATATCATGAGACTTGTTCATTATCATGAGAACAGCATGAGGGAAAACACCCCCATGATCCAATTACCTCCATCTGTTCCCACCCTTGATACATGAAAATATGGGGATTACAATTCAAGATGAGATTTGGGTGGGGACACAGTTAAGCTGTATCAAAGATACAACATGAAATTAATATGCCCGTGGACAAAGAAACCATGTAGTGACTGCTATGTGAAACCAAAACAAGATTAAGATGAATCAAAGACTTAATATTCTGTATTCCTGGCATTGTTTTACCAGGAAAAAAAAAAGTACCTCATTGGAAGACATCAAAATGTGACTAGTAGTAGGGATGTTTTTTCGTTTTCATTTTAATAGTTCTGCTAAGCAGCATTGAAGAGGTCACTTAGTAAGTAGTTTAAAATACACTCATGCTAAGATACTTGGTTTTATGTTTCTGCCTTCATTATTTTTTTAAGTTTTAAGAGCTCAATAGTTTTGTGAAAGAGAAAATCCTGGTTTATGTTTTTATGTTACTTTATAATATTTCTTAATGTACATTTAAATTAAATGTACAAATCATTGAAACAAATTTGAGTTATTATTGTGTGACAGATTTTGAGAGAGTTAAACTAAAATTCATCATTTTTATCAATATTTGTTGAGCAAAGATGTCTATTTCTCTGAAGGTACATCCTGCTGCTAAATGCCACATCCAAGTCAGAAAAACATATATCCCATATGAAAGTACAATTTTATTGATTTACAAAATATTTTTGCTATGGTCTTTAACTCTGTTGAATATTACTGCTGAACATATAATTACTTTTCCAAGCATTTCTTTTTGTAGGACACAGTAATCATTATTAACCATTAAGAAATTCTGTTTTCCTTACAAAGCTGAAATGATTTGCTAATAAGAACTTAGAATTAAACTATATTTTTAGCATCTCCTAAGAAGAAATAGGCATAGGTAGGCAAAAAAAGGAACAGAGTATTACAAAATTCTTACAAATGAACTTTACAACTCTACTGCATCAAGAAATATTGTTTTCATTGTCCAGAGGTATGCAACAAACCTAGAATTCACAAATTTTCCATTCTTAAATGAAGAAAAAAAAAAAAAAAAAGAAAACCTCTTTTTTTTTTTTTTTTTTTTTTTTAAGACAGAGTCTCACTCTGTTACCCAGACTGGAGTGCAGTGGCATGATCTTGGCTCACTGAAACTCCGCTTCCCAGTTTTAAGCAGTTCTCTGCCTCAGCCTCCCCAGTAGCTGGGATTACAGGCAGTTGCCACTACGCCTGGCTAATTTTTGTATTTTTAGTACAGACGGGGTTTCACCATCTTGGCCAGATTGGTCTTGAACTCCTGACCTCCTGGTCCACCCGCCTCAGCCTCCCAAAATGCTGGTATTACAGGTGTGAGTCACCGCACCCAGCCAAAATCCTCAATTTTAACATTTATTTAGTTCATAGCTATACATTTGATCCACAATAGCTGTTTGGTTTTCAGATTACTACTAACTATGGTAAGATATTAGGATAAGCCAAATACTATGAAATATCTCTTCAGTTATTCTAGTTGGTTCTAAATATTTCAGATTGTAAAAGTTTTTAATATATTTTCATATATGAATTTAAAGAGAGTAGACACTCAAATAAATACATTTCCAACACAAAATGTTATTTAAATATCAAATTTCTGTATACACACATATACCTCCCACATAAATACTACCAAGTTACTCAACTTCTTCAAACCCAAAACTTGTTAAATTGGCAGCAATCCATGTCAAAATACTTAAGATTTTCCCAAATATAGGTCAAACTAAGCTTTTATTATAAAATACATCATATATAATCTACATATGAAGCATTTAAAAATGTTCGTTGCAATTGAGTAAAGTATACTTATGATAATTAGTTGACTCAGCCTGATTCTGTAAATTTGGTATTTATCTTTGCATTTTTAATTTTTATTGAATGATTTATATTTTTGAAATATAACCATAAATGAAATGGTACTTATTCCACTAATGTCATGTTGGTCAGGTCTGTTACTAGATTTGATGAATACAGCATCCTTTTCCTCAGTCAAGAGTAATTCAATTCTTCAAAATAAATATTAATACAAAGATTTTTAAAAAAATGAACCATGCAACTTTAATTCACTACCATAAAATGAAATCTAAGCCAAATCTTAGAGTTTTTGAAATGATATTAATTTATATTTAATTTTTTATCTCTACAAAATAAATTTTCTTCGAATACCATCAGATGCTGATGCACACTCTCTAATCTTAGGAATATAACTTACACCAAAACTTTCCTCATAGGGAAGAAGAAAATGTTATCAATTTCTGAACATCTTATATCCAACATTGTGTTGATGAAATGTTTATCTCCATGATACATATGTTAATGCAAGTTTGTAAGCTAATTATTCTATAAAATGTAAAATTGTATAATTAAAATGAAACACTATTTTTGAGTGTCAAAATACTTAAATATTACAAGCTTTATATATGATTTTATTTATTTTTGCAAGATGATGAGCAAAGTTTCCAGGATAACAAAAATTCTGAAGAATTTTGAGAATATATCAGTCACTATCACTATTATTAACCTGGACAGACTATTTAAAAACATAAAGCCTTAACATGTATTTTTTTCTAAACATAAATGATGTATTTTGATTTTATTTCATCTTGTTGTCATCTATGTAGTCATTTGTAGTCAAAAAATAGTTTTTCTCTCAGTATAGCATAGATGACAAATGTAAACCCTAGTGGAAAGCGGTAAGTGACAGCTGAAATCTTGAAGAACTTAATTTTTTAATCTGGACCCAGGTATTAAAAAATCTGTATTGCCTTTTATATTTCTTTATCTAAAGTCATATTGGAAGTTGATTTCATGTCTGATTTCCATAAGAGGAGAGCTTTTTTAAAAGAACAAAAATATATACACACACATTTATGATTTGGTATCATCAGTTTCTATTATATTTTCCATACTTGGTCAACAAAATGCTTATGTTTACATGTATATTTTTTCAAATATTATTGTGTTTGCCACATTGAAAAGGTGAGCTTTCATTTAAAATATTTATGATACATAACTCTTTAAATTTAATGTTAAATCATAGAGAAATGTCAAATAAATTTAAAACCAAACTATGTAGCAAACAAGATGACAGTTTTGATATCTTTTATTTATTTCAGGAATACATTAGGTCCAAAGTAATAAAGCTCCTTGTTTATAGGAACTTGGTAATACTCTGATACGTTTTTGCCTACATATGACTATTTCTTCTTAGTGTACTATAATTTCAGGTTTTATTAATAATGTTGATAAAAATTCTAACACACTAGTTTCCATTTGTTTTATTACACAATTCATAAAGAATTTTTATGCATGTGAGATAATTTGACCTATACCACGTGAAGAGAAATGCTAATTATTCTTGTTCCCTGAAATTTCGTGGTAGACGGTAACAGACTCAAAATGATAAATAATGTGTCTAAAATATTGTTTTCTGACTCCAAGTCAGATGATAATTTAAATAAACTAGATTTCACATTTTTGGTTAGTCTATAATGGTGGCTCTATAACAACTTTCTACCAACAAGTGTCATCATGTTATCTAGCAACTATGACAGACCCACTCTGACCTGAGTCTCCATTTCTAGATTAGATAAGGATCCCCACTTCAAAGTTGATTTACAAATCCAAGTCAACTAGAAAATAACTTACGAAACTACTATGCTAGCATGGAAAGTAGCTATCATTCATTAAGTAAATATAAACATTATTAATCAAATGTTTGAACTAAAGCAAGACTGTCAAAACAGAAAATGAAAAAGCAGTGGAAGCATAAGTAAGAATTCTTTAATGTTGCATGCCAGACTGAACAGAAATTTTGGGGGGTGTAATTTAATGCTGATTAATACCTATATATTACTGTTCATATCTCTTTATCTAAAGTTGGGAATCAATATATAAATGTTAATTGAATTGTCTGTGGCCACTGAACTGTTACAAGGAAAAAATATCAAGAAATGAACTCATGTTCATGAGATTTTAGCAACTGTGTTCTTTCTACTACAACACATATACAATCCATTTGGTTTTCATTTAAATAATGAAATATACATAAACATAATATTGAACATGTCCAGATTTCTGGTAAATACAAATTGGGTACACCACCGATGCAACTCTAATCAGCTGTTCACTTAATACACATGCAGTACGAATGGACTGTAGAGAAAAAACGGACAGTCACAAAGATAATAGCTCCTTTTAAGGGTATATGCAGTTTGAAATACATGTGATAAATAAGGTTAGATAGCACTGATAAGTTCTATATTCAGGCAGCAGAATTAGACTAAGTGGATTAGAAGCCTGGCCCATTCAATGAATCACTGTGCAGTCTTGTACATTTTACCTAAAGCTAGTGAAATTAACTTTCCTCATTTTAATATGGAGATTAAAATAATATCCTTTCCATGGAAATGGTGTTGAAATTGAGAACAATTTATAAAGCACATGGCACATAGACTTACACTGTGACAATTTTAATTGGCAGTTATTAGCAAACGACAATCTCCATGGGGGCAATGATCATGTCAATTTTGCTCTTTAGTATATCCTCAATTTCTAGTAGAGAACTTTGCTCATAATAGACACTCCAAAATGTTTTATTGTGTGGACTACTTAATGTAAGTTAACCATATAGTTTTCTAAGGGCTTAATAGCACTGATGACTTGAGGAAATCAAAGCCTATCACTGGCTCCAAAGATGAACTCTGATTATGTTGCAGGTTTTCCACTCCTGTTGTCCCACGAATGGGAGGGAGTGTTACAGCTTTTTTACTGCCACTGCTGGTGAGCTCTGGGGTTCTTGTTCCATGACCAAGAAGAATAAGGCATGTGGACACTAGGCAGTAAGACAGAGTCAGATTTCTTAAGTGGGAGAAAAGTTCTGAGCAAGGAGAGAGGACCAGAACAAGGCGACCAGAACCACTGTGGGGTTAAGTGCCCAGGATTTAATGGACTGGGGAGTGGGAGGAATGTGCTTACTGGTCTCTGTGCCATCTTGGAAAAAGTATCACTCAGAAAGAGACATGATAGTGAAAAGAACCAATTGGAGGCAGAAGTGAAGACTTGGCCTGGAATGTTGGCCCTGAACCTTGGCTCAGGACCAATCACAGGAAGAGAGGTATTAAATATATATATATATTCAATGAAAAGTAAGGACCAATCTGGGGGAAGCACATGAAGCAAGACAAAGGCTGGCCAAAGCGAGAAAAATGTGTCCAAAAGAGAAGTGGCATTTGTTAATCTAGGTTCACAGAATAGGCATTGCAATTCAAGGACATGGGCTCTTTCTTATCTGGGGACTGCGGCTTGATTTTCAGGCTGCTTGTGGTTTGAAGAAGTTGTACTGATGACTCACCCTGCCTGCCTGCTTGACCAATTTCTTCCTTCTTCCTCTATCATTTATTCTAAACTCATCATGATAATCCTACTATTCCTGCCAGGTGATCTAGGAACCCTGGTTAAGTAAAATAGCTCAAAGCTGTTTGGAGACACACCCCATCCCCACCACAGACACACACACAAGGGTGTTAACCTAAGTTGGCACAACAATATCGATGAGTGGACTTTTATTCAAGTTTAACAAAGAAAGAATGTGCTACTGGTCATGAGCAAAGAAGTACCAGTGACCACACTGATGTGGTCAGTCAACTAATGCTAAACACATACCACCTCCATATTTTGTAATGCATGTGATAATATGTTCATTTATTATCATAAATAATCTTAGTTGTAAATTTTGTTATTGCAGCTAAATGTGTCTTAACCTTGATCACCAGCTGTTTAACAAATTAGAAAAATTAAGCCAACTTCTGACAAATAGATGAAAGAATTAGCTTTGTATTATACCACAGAAATATTTTGTTGAAACTCATTGAGTTTTGATTCAGCATATTATGAAAACGATGATTAAGGAAGAGATTTTCCCAATATCTATTAACCGTACACAGAAAGCAACATCAGAACCATCAGGAGAAATATGCCTCTGTTTAGTAGTTCTATGTATAAGGTTTATAGCATAATTCTAAACTTACTTGTAAAATCTGTTTTAAAATCATACTGATGCTCATAGGCTATATAAATTTATATAAAGTTATATAATTCCTTTAGCTCTATAAAATGATAAGAGTAATGGAGTCTTAGATTTACTATGAAGATGAAATACAATAACACACATAGCATGTTTTCTTTGTCCTCAGTAATTTAAGTGTTTCCACTTTCTCAACATTTCACAAGGAACATTTGCTTATTAGAGCGATCAGGACAATAGTTTTGTCTTAAAATCATACTTTATTTATATTTTTTAAATAAATGCAATTATTGAACATTCTGATTACACTCTATATTCATAAATAATACACTTAAAATAGCCAGGAACTAGATTTCAGCAATTTATTGTAAACTTTATTGTTTAACACTGATTTTTAGATTTGAAACATACATCTTTTGTGAATTATCATGTACCATGAGTTTATACATCATATACTTTAACAAAAAGCATGGGGATGGATTATGTACAGGGAACATAATCATGCTCTCTGAAAACAATAACCTTGTGGAAGAGAAAAGCTTTCTGTGAGAAGATTTCGATAGTACATTGCATCAGTATAGCTGGATATAATGTTCTAACAAATTATAAATTCTCAGTGGTTTTAAATACAATGATTTTTTAAAATTCATGCTATGTATTTATCTTTTGTCATAAATACACTGTAGCCAATTAGACATTCAGTGGAGTGGAAGTTCCGCCATATTGTGATGCTGCCACATAAGTACAAGGTTCTAGAATTACCATGATAGAGGACAACAAGGATAGAACTTAAAGATCCAACAATGAAAGACTTTGGACTAGAAGTGAAAGATTTCCTTGGCTAAAGCCTATCACACAATCACAGGATACTTTAATGCTGGGTGCAAAATAATCCACCATTTAGCTGGAAGGAGACAAGAATCAGATATTAGTAAAAATTAGTAATGTCAACCACAGATACGACTTCTAGCTCTAAAAGCTAGTGGCTGTGTAACCGGTGAATTGCTTAATTTTTGAGCTTTAATGTTTTAAGCTATAAAATAGTTATACTTTTTAAACTGTTTTTTAACACTAAATTAGAAAAAAATATATATATATATATGATAGAAGGCACATAACACATACAAACATTTCCTGATCACAACACATTGACCAGGCCAAGCAGCAACAACATAGATGAAATAATATTCTAAGATGTTCTGATTGGCATTTCCATACTGAATCCTAAGTTTACAACGTAACATATAATTTAATTATACTTCACATTCTTTTCTCATGTACTAGGTTCTAGACTTCAAACAGAAATTTTTTAAAACATTGAATTAGCCTGGCTAGAAAAAAAATGTCCTATAGCAACATACGATCCCCAAATCTCTGTGATTTAACATAACAAGTGTATATTTCATGTTCACACAAGACTCTTTTGAGCTTGAGGCACCTCTCCAGGCTAAAATTCTTCCATGGTAGGACTCAATTTAATTTTTTGATCTTACAATCTCAACACTTGGTCTCTTACATGACAGATAGAATTATCAGTAGTACCTGTAACTGAGCAGGTCCAGTTACAGGTACTGATCAGTCTGAGATAGTAAAAAAAAAAAAAAAAAAAAAAAATTCATGATTACTCTGTCATAAGAAGTATTAACAAATATAATACAAAATGTATTTGAACTAGAAATAAAATCTTACAACTATGATGTAGTAAAATATAAGATTAAAAATCTGGAAATCAGAATTGCAGTTTTTGCTGTATAGCGTTAAAAGCATATGATGTGACTGTTGTGAATATTAATCTGCTCATCTGAAAAAGGAGACTATTTATTCTGTTTTTTTAAGTGATTCCTAGGGTTTAAAATCTACAATGCAATAAAATGGTGATTTCTGATGCTCAAAGTAGTAAAGTTTGTAAGATATTTGCAAGACATTAACAAAATGAATGGAAATCTCAAATTGAGGAATTTAACTCAAAGTTGAATTGTCTTTAAAAAGTGTGTTTTTTCTTCTAACATATAAAGCAGCAGGAAAAATTAGCCCATCATATCTTACAGAGTCTACTATGTTTTCCTCTCTGATTTACTTATATAATGAAACATTAACAATTATAAGCCATCAACACCATTTAAGTAACAGTTAAATTAAATGTTGTAAGAATTTATATATAATTGGCCACCTGCTATTAATTATGCATGCATTTTATAGAAAATATTAAACTCTGTGAAATGACTAAATCTTAACATATTAATGATATTAGTAATTACATAATTTACAACCAAGAGAAAACATTTAAAATATCACCGGTGATCTAGATATTGTAATGATCGGACAAAGACTTTAAAAGATCAAGAAATTGATGAAAATATGTACAGAATAGGTTAAAAGTTGTTCAATTTTCAAAGAATTTTATTCAAATGAGTGTCCCAGAATGCAAAATATAAAATATGCAATTAACACGCCATCAATAGATGGAATTGGCTACAAAATAGAATAAAAATTGGAGAACTATAAGGTAAATCAATAGAAATATCCAAATTAAAGTACACAGATTGCACAATACAACATGAACAAAACATGAGCATTAAAAACATGAAAGACACATTCAGGAAGATATTTGAAGAGTTAATGGGTGGTATTTTTTCAAAATGGATAAAAGACAACACCAAACAGATAAATAACATCAGAGTACCCAAAACAGAATTAATATATATGCTTCTCAATAAAAATAAATCAAAGTAAAAAATATACTTTTAGACAAAAGTAGTGAAAAGGCATGTTATCATCTAACCTTCATTAAAATTACCATAGCTGGAAAAACATGCAGGAGTAAATTTTAGAAATATAAATAATTAGATCCAGAAAAGCACTTCATAGTAATTTAATGTATTCATATACAGTATATTAGACCTGTTTACTGTTAAAAAGAGAAGCTTTTGGAGAACACAATATCGAAGGCAGATTGTTATTCAAAAGACAGTTTGGGAGATCCCTGTATTTTTCTCTGTACTTTTGGAAATAAATGGACCTTGTCTTAAAATTGCAATATTAGTTATCTCCTTCTTAGTGCATACAGGAAATTCAAAGGTGGAACTTTGGTAATAATTATTTTATAATGTAACTGAAACTGTTAATACTTCAAATTATTCAATTTTTAAGGAGACTATAAGCCTTTTTTACTCACATATCCAACATCTAAATGTGTAAATTTAGTAGTTGCTGTTAATGATAAATTCAAGCTTTTTAAATGTAGTTTTCTATATATTTCATTCTTTTTTCTTGAATCTCAGGACAATTATCTTCTATAAAAGAAAAGCTTTGAAATTTGTTTTTCCAAAGGTCATGCTATTGCATATACCAACTTAAAAATGGAAAATGTTACTTTTGATGGCATTTATGGCTACAATTAAAACAAAATAAAGACGTTTCCACTAATATTAATGTAATTAACAGTTTATATATGTCAAATATATTTGATCACTTATGGTGGACAAAATTAATATAATGTTCACAATATGAAGGTTTCTTGACAAAAATTTTCAATTGACTATGTTTTTAAACATGAAAATATTTGAAATTCTACTTGCATGCTCTTTAAACATTAATTTTTAAAAAACCAATTGCACATTTTTTCCTAAATTATCAGGTGTCAAAACATTTGTTCATATGTCATCAGCATTAATAACATCTAGGAAAAGTAATTTTTGTTTCACAGGTAAAAAATAGCTAAAAATATGTTAATGTGTAAAGGATAAAATGAAAGATACTCAGGAGTAATAAAATGAATGATTTATTAATACACGAACCACTATACTGTTCTGCTTTTTTTCATGTATTTCTAAGAGTGAATATAAGATATAATCAAATATAAGTTGCTTACTAGGCTTATCATAAATGATGCTGATTCAGCTGTTACTAATGAGAAATTATAAGCCTTTGTTGATTAGGTCATTGAATTAAGTCTCCTTGGTATCATTACAATTCATTTATTGTATGCAGATTAGTAGAATAGAGATTTTTATATTTTTAATTTTATAGAGTTTCTAATTGAAAATGGAACTACTTTTACTTTAAATACTTTTATTCAAGTTTCCTCTCTGATAACCTTCAAGGACAAAAAATATACAGTGACATTTAATATAATTTAGTAAGAAACATAGAGAAAGCTTGGGATATGTGAACCCAGAATTAAATGATCAACTTTAAACAATGGCCACATAGGTGAATATGACAGGATCCTGACTAATTTGTGTAAGAAAAAATTCACTGTTCATAAATGTGAAAAAGAATTTATTAAAGGAATCCATTTGCATCTTCATGTTACAATTCAAAATATAAAATCTTGATACGAAATACTGTGTTATAGGTAAAAAGTTTGAAGATAGCTAAGCAAAAATCAGGGGAGAGGTCTAAGTCAGAATGATAGCCTTCCTAAAGAAGCGGACTCACACAGGCCAAACAGTGACAGTATGCTAATAGCCAACTGGAGGCCTCATACTTTTTGTTCATTTAACAATATTCTCACTAATAACCCAGATTTTTTTTTTCAGTTGGTTAGTTAAACAACATGAAAATCTTTCAGTCTCCAGAGAAAACATTGCAAGGCAGAAACTCAGAAAACTGAAGGGAGGCGCACACTAAAAGTCATACATACTTGGAGATTAAGTTAACTCACTCCTAAATTAAAAAAAAAAAAAAAAACCTTTCAAAACTTAAAATGTGTATTTGATATTCTAATAATTCTCATGTTTTCTTAAGTCATTCTTTACCTCTCTGACCCAGAAGGTTTGTACACTAAATCCTTTGAGTAATGGATAAGATATTTTTCTCTCTAACATTGCCTTTTCAATTAAGTAATCATTTTCTAATTGTAGAATCTCAAATCAAAAATTTAAACTTAGTTATTTAATGACATAGTTCATTTCAGACATGCAATTGTTCATACCTTTATTGAAGCACTATTATATAATAGAGAGCCTAGTAATCTACCTCTTCTGTATTCTGATAAATATCTTTTTAGAAAATGAGCATCTATTATTTCAGGTACTATGAATAAAAGTGTGGTTTATAATTTTCAACTAACTATAACAGGCTTAAGGACCATCATGTAAGCTCAATTGCTTTTGTCTCTGTTAAGCATGAGTTGTTTTTTGGCAGGGAAATTTATTTTAAAACACATATTTGGTACAGAAAATTAGGGTATCAGGGTTTATCTTCTACCTTGTAAAGTACATCTGTCTTTTTAAGGCTTCTAATGTGCTTTGGACTTTTTTTATCATTCGATCCTATTAAGATAAGGTAGTTAAGATGGTGGAAAGCGTGATGTTCTGAGGAAAGGCTAGAGGGGAGAAAAACTAACATAGTCCTGGAGCCAGGTTATATATAAATACTGTTGTACATTCCCTGTGAATCTAAACAGTGTCTTGACCTTCACCTGACAGCAATAGAAAATACTACATTAGTCTGTAATCTTCTCTAGCAAAGATAGCATAAATTACAGGGCAGATGCAATGAGATTACTTTCTTTTTGAGTGTGTGCCTTTCCACAATAATCTACCAAGATAATGGAAATATTGCCAGAAGAAAACAAAACAAAAACAAAAACAGAGTGATATTCATTGCATGAAAACAAGGTTTGGGAAAAGATGACAAATAACAACAACATCTTCAAAAGCATAGAAGCGTAACAGTTAATATGGTGTAGCTGAGAATGGAAAGAGTCTTTGGTCCAGGGCATGAGAGGATACAAGTACCTAATTTGAAGGTGCATAAAAGAGCCATAACATAAAAAAGCTTCTAATTCAACATAAAGGTCTTTAGTAACTTTTGTATAGTAAGCTACAAAGTATTCTAAAGATGTAACCAAGTGACTGGAATTATTGGAAATGCATTGTAGAAACATTGGTATGGTAACTATAAAAAGTGTGACAAGGGGAAGTTAGCAAACCCTGATTTTGAAAAATGCAGTAGCCCAAGTAACAGATGGCTAAGTTTTACCTCAAAGCAATATAAAACATACTTAATTTTCACTAACATTTTGAAAATTCATGAGATATTAAAGGAAAAGGGAGGGCCTATGAGTTGACTTACAGCTTGATGAAGGAATAATCATAATCAGAAGAAAGGGCAAAAATTCCTTGGTAGCCAGAAGAAATGGAGAATGGTGAAAATGGGAAATTACATTCTACTCCCTACAGATTGTTTGACTGATTCATCATAATATGAGAACTAGACATAAAAGTTGAAAAATAAAGTGCTTTAATTTTTCCTTACATATACATATTTATCTTTTTGAATTGATAGTTAAAATTGCATATATTTACCATTTACAACATATCGTTTTGAGGTATGTGTAAATTATGAAATGACTACTCTATCTAATTAACATATCTATTACTTTATAGTTATTATTTGTGATAATACTTCACATTTTCTTTTTCATTAGTTTTCAAGAATAAAATATATTGATAAATACAGTAATCATGTTGTGCAATAGCTCCCTTGAACTTATTCCTCCTATCTGAAATGTTGTATCCTATGACCATCAACCCAAACACCCCCATGCAACACTCAACCTTTTGATACCCACCATTCTATTATCTATCCAGAAGGTATGCATTTTTAGATTCTAGATGAGTAAGATCATGTGCCATTTGTCTTTCTGTTTCTAGGTTATTTCACTTACATAGTGTCTCTCAGGTTAAGCCGTTTCTTTTTTTCCTCAAATGACAGAATATTTTTAAGTGTCTGAAGATTACTTAATTGTGTAATTACATATAATTATATATTAATTACTTAAGCTACGTTTTCTTTATTTACGCATTGATGACCACTTGAGTTGATTTCATAATTTGATTATTGTGAATAATGCGACAATCAACATGGCAGTGCAGATATCTCTTTGATATACTGATGTCTTTTGATTTGAATATGTATTAGTCCACTTTCATACTGCTGATAAAAACATACCCAAGACTGGGAAATTTACAAAAGAAGGAGATTTAGTGGACTCACACTTCCACATGGCTGGGGAGGCTTCACCATCATGGTAGAAGGGGAAAGACACATATCACATGGAGGCAGACAAAAGGAGAAAATGAGAGCCAAGCAAAAGGGGTTTCTCCTTATGAAACCATCAGATCTCATGAGACCTATTCACTACCACGAGAACAATATGGGAGAAAACCCCCCATAATTCAATTATCTCCCACCATGTCCCTTTCACAACATGTGAGAATTGTGGAGAAACAATTCAAGATGAGATTTGGGTGAGGACACAGACAAACAATATTATTTCACCCCTTCCCCCTCCCAAATCTCATATCCTCACATTTCAGAACCAAACATGCCTTCACAACAGTCCCCCGAAGCCTTAACTCATTTTAGCATTAACTCAAAAGTCCACAGTCCAAAGTCCCATTGAGACACAACAAGGTCATAGAGACCCTTCTGCCTATGAGCCTGTAAAATCAAATGCAAGTTAGTTACTTCCTAAATACAATGAAGGTACAGGCATTGGGTAAATACAGCCTTTCTAAATGGGAGAAATTGACCAAAACAAAAGGGCTGCAGGCCCCACATAAGTCTGAAATCCAGCAAAGCAGTCAAATCATACACTGCTAAAATGATCTCCTTTGACTCCATGTCTCACACCCAGGTCACACTGATGCAAAAGAAGGGTTCCTATGGTGTTGGGCAGTTCTGCCCCATGGCTTTGTGGGGTACAGCCTCCCTCCTGGCTGCTTTCCTGGGCCACAGTTGAGTGTCTACAGCTTCTCCCAGTGCACAGTGCAAGCCGTCAGTGGATCTACCATTCTTGAATCTGGAAGATGGTGGCCCTCTTCTCACAGCTCCACTAGGCAGTGCCCCAGTGGGTACTCTGTATGGGGGTTCCAACCCTACATTTCCCTTCCACACTGACCTAGTAGAGGTTATCCATGAGGGCCCTGCATCTGCATCAAACAATTGCCTGGACATCCAGGCATTTCCATACATCTTCTGAAATCTAGGCAGAGGTTCCAAAACCTCAATTCTTGACTTCTGTGCACCCACAGGCTCAACGTGACATGGATGCTGTCAATGCTTGGGACTTGCACACTCTGAGTCTATGGCCCAAGCTGTACCTTGACCCCTTTTAGCCATGGCCATAGAGGCTGGGATGCAGGGCACCAAGTCGCTAAGCTGCACACAACAAGTGGGGCCTGGGCCTAGCCCGTGAAACCATTTTTTCCTCCGAGGCCTCTGGGCTTGTGATGAGAGGGGCTACCTCAAAGGTCTCTGACAAGCATTGTAGACATTTTCCCCATTGTCTTGGTGATTAACATTCAAGTCCTCATTACTTTTGCAAATTTCTGCAGCTGGCTAGAATTTCTCCTCAGAAAATGGCTTTTCTTGTCTATCGCATTTTCAGGCTGCAAATTTTCCAAACATCTATGCTTTGTTTGTCTTTTAGTGCTGACTGCTTTTAATACACCCAAGTCACCTCTTCAATGCTTAGCTGTCTAGAAATTTCTTCTGTTAGAAACCCTAAATCATCTCTCTCAAGTTCAAAGTTCCACAAATCTCTAGGGAAGGGGCAAAATGCTTCCAGTTTATTTGCTAAAACCTAACAAGAGTTAGCTTTGCTCTGGTTCCCAACAAGTTTTTCATCTCCATCTGAGACCATGTCAGCCTGGATGTCATTGTCTATATCATCAGCACTTTAGTCAAACCAATTCAAGAAGTCTCTATGAAGTTCTCAACTTCCGACATTTTTCTCTCTTCCACTGAGCCCTCCAAACTGTTCCAATCTCTGCCTGTTACCCAGTTCCAAAGTCACTCCTACATTTTTGGTATCTTTTCAGCAGTGCCTCACTCAACTAGAACCAATTTACTGTATTAGTTTTCGTGCTACTGCTAAACTCAAGATTGGACAATTTTCAAAAGAATAAGGTTTAAGGGACTCACAGTTCCCGTGGCTGGGGAGGCCTCACAATCATGGCAGGAGGGGAAAGACACATCTCACATGACAGCAACAGGAGAAGAGAATGAAAGTCAAGTAAAAGGAGTTTCCCCTTATAAAACCATCAGATCTCATGACGCTTATTCAGTACCATGAGAACAGTATGGGGGGAAGTGCCTCCGTGATTAAATTATCATCCACCAGGTCCCTCCCACAACCCATGGAAATTGTGGAAACTACAACTCAAGATGAGATTTGGGTGGGGACACAACCAAACCATATCAGAATATATACCCAGTAGCAGGAATTCTGGATTATATGGTAGTTTTATTTTTAATTTTGTAAGAAACCACAATACTATTATTCATAATGGCTGTGCTTACTTATATTCTCACCAACGGTGTGCATGGTTCCTTTTTTTCCACATCCTCATTAACACTAATCTTTGTCCTTTAGATGACAGACATTCTAACAGGGTTGAAGTAATAACTAATTATGGTTATAATTTTCATTTCCCTGGTGATTACTGATGTTGAACATTTTGTTTCATATACCTATGACCACTTGTATGATTTTCTTTGAAAAATATTTATTCAGATTCTTTGCACTTTTAAAAATTGTGTTCTTTGTTTTTTTTTTTTTGATATTGAATTCTTTGGAGTTTTAACATATTTTGATATTAACCTCTTATTAGATGTATAGTTGGTAAATACTTTCTCCCATAATGTAGGTTGATTCTTCACTGTGTTGACTGTTTCCATTGCTGTGCAGAATATTTTTAGTTTAATGCAATCCCACTTGTCTATTTTTGCTTTTGCTGTCTGTGCTTTTTGGTCATATCTAAAACAATCACTTCCTAGGCCAATATCCTTGAGCTTTTCCTATATGTTTTCTTCTAGTAGTTATATTGTTTTGGGTCTTACACTTAAGTCTTTATTTTAAGCTTATTTTCAGATTAAAGTACAAGATAAAGGTCTAATTGTTTTTTCTTCTGCATGTGTACATGTTGTTGTCCCAAAATATTTATTGAAAAGACTCATTTCACCATTATATGTTCTTGTTAACTTCGTTGAAAATCAGTTTGCTCTATATGCATAGATTTACTTCTGGGATGCCTATTTTTATTTTATTGGTATACGTATCTTTTTTTTTTTTTTTTTTTTTTTTGTCAGTACAATGCTCTTTGGTTAGTATAGTTGGTAGTATATTTTTAAGTCAGGTAGTGTAATGCCTCTAGCTTTATTATTTTTGCTCAAGATTGTTATGGCTATTTGAAATCATTTGTGTTTCTATAAAAATTGTAAGGTTTTTGTTCTGTGAGGAATGCTATTGGTGTTTTCATAGGGACTGCATTGAATCTAGATAATTTTAGGTAGTATGGAAATTTTTAAAATATTAATTCATCCAATTCATGAACATGGGAGTTTTTTATTTGTGTCATCTTCATTGTCTTTTATTATCATTTTATAGTTTCCAGTGCAGAGATCTTTTACCTTCTTGGTTAAATTTATTACTATGTAAATGTTTTATAGCTATTTTAAATAAAATTGTTTTCCTGATTTCTTTTTCAGAGAGTTCACTATTAGCGCGTGCGCACACACACACACACGCAAACCCTACTGATTTGGGTAGGTGGATTTTGTATTCTTTACTAATCTTTTAGTTAGTTGTAATTATAGTTTTTTGGTAGAGTATTGTGGGTCTTCTCTTTTTTTTTTTTTTTTTTTTTTTGAGACGGAGTCTCGCTCTGTGGCCCAGGCGGGAGTGCAGTGGCTGGATCTTAGCTCACTGCAAGCCCCGCCTCCCGGATTCACGCCATTCTCCTGCCTCAGTCTCCCAAGTAGCTGGGACTACAGGCGCCAGCCATCTCGCCCGGCTAGTTTTTTGTATTTTTTAGTAGAGGTGGGGTTTCACCATATTAGCCAGGATGGTCTCGATCTCCTGACCTCGTGATCCGCCCGCCTCGGTCTCCCAAAGTGCTGGGATTACAGGCTTGAGCCACTGTGCCTGGCCTGTGGGTCTTCTCTATATAAGATCATGTTGTCTACAAATAGAGAGGAAAAAATAACTTTTTATGTCAAATATAGATGTCTCTTGCTTACTCTGGCCAGGACTTCTAGAACCATGTTGAATATAAGTGTCAAGAGTGAACATGCTTGTTATATTCTAGATCTTAGAGAAAAGGCTTTCAGCATTTTTCCATTTAGTATGAAGTTAGCTATGTGCTTGTCATATGGACTTTATTATGTTGAAATACAGTCCCTGTATATCTAATTTGTTGAGAACTTATGAAAACAATTTTAATTTTGTGAAATACATTTTATTGCATCTATTGAAATGCTGATATTGTTTTTGACCCTTATTCTGTTAATATGATGTGTCATTTTTATTGATTTGCAGATGTTGAACAATCCTTGCATTTGGGGAATAAATTCTAATGGATCATGGTGAATAATCTTCTTAAGAAACTATTGGATTCAGTTCTCCAGCCTTTTATTGAGGATTTATGCATTTGGGAGATACGTCTGTAATTCTCTTTTCTCTATTGTCCTTGTCCGGCTTCAGTATCAGTGTGATGCTGCAAACATAAAATCTGTTATTACATTGTCTTCAATTTTTTGGTAGCATTTGCAAATAATTGGTATTAGTTATTCTTTAAATGTTTGATGGAATTCAGCAGGGAAACCACCAGTTCCTGGTATTTTCTTTGATAAATTTTTTATTACTGATTCAATCATCTTATTTAATATGAGTCTGTTCAGATTTTCCATTTCTTCATAACTCAATCATGATAGGTTGTATTTGTTGAGGAATTGATTTTTAAACTACACCACCAAACAAAATTACATTATTACAATAGGAACATCTGAGAAAGCCACTGCATGAACCTATCTGCCATGAAGGAAAAATTGCAGAGCCTTGGCAACCTGAAAGCACCCAGAAACAAAGCTAATCAATCACACAATATATACACCAGTTATACCTTCAAGGGAAAGAGAATGAAAAATCAACAAACTCTATCCAAGAAATAGCAAACTAAAAAAACGGAAACATCAGCTCTCTCAGATGAAAAGAAACCAGCACAAAAGCAACTCTAGCAATACAAAAAAATAGAGTGTTTGGTCACCTACACTAGCTCCCAACCAATGAATCCTAACCAGAATAAAATCTCTGAAATGACAGATAATTTAAAATATAAATGGCAAAGAAACTCAATAAGATACGGAAGAAAGTTGAAACCCAGTCCAAAGAAAACATTAAAACAATCCAAGAGTTGAAAGACAACATAGCCACCTTAAAGAAATAAACAAAAGAACTTCAAGAATTTAAAAAATTCACTACATAAATTTCAAAATACAATTAAAAGCCATAACAACAGACTTGATCAAGCAAAAGAAAGACATTCAGAGCTAGAAGACAGATCCTTCAAATCAACCTACTCAGGTAAAGTGATAATCATTACTATTATAATAAAAACCCAAAGCCTTCAAGAAATGTGGGATTATGGAAAACAACAAAATATAAAACTTATTGGCATCTCTTAGAAGATAAAGTAAGCAACTTGGAAAACACATTTGAGGATATAATTCAACACAATTTTCTCAATTTTCCTGGAGAGGTCAACATTCAGATACCGGCAATTCAGAGAACCTCTGTGAAATACTATACAAGATAACCATCTCCAAGGCACTTAATAATCAGACTACTCAAGTCAATGTAAAAAAAAAATAATAAGATAGCTAAAGAAAAGGGTCATATTACCTATAAAAAGAAGCCCATTACATTAACAGCAGACTTAGCAGACACTATACAATCCAGAATAAGTTGGGGGCTCGTTTTTCAGTATTCTTAAAGAAGAAAAAAAATGACAACTAGGAATTTCATATCCTGCCAAACCAAAGCTTAAGAAATGATGGAGTAATCAATTTTCTCAGACAAGCAATCACTAAGAAGACTTGTCACAACCAGATCAGCCCTACGAGTGATGCTAAAGGAAGTTCTACACATAAAAACAAAAGAATGATACTTGCTATCACAGAAACATACACAAGCACATTGCTCACAGATCCTATAAAGCAACTGCACAATTGTGACTGCAAGGAAACTAGCTATCAATTCTATGATGAGAATAAAACCCCATATATCAAAATGAATCTTGAATATAAATGGACTAAATGCTCAAAGAAAAATGACAGAGAAAAACTATTACACAATTAAAAAAAAAAAAGCGCAGAGGCCACAATTCTTGGATCAGATAAAATAGACTTTGAACAATAATACTAAAAAATAAGGTTATTACATTATAATACAAGATTCAACAGAAGATTTAGGTATTCTACATATACATGCCTCTAACATTGGAGCACTCAGATTTATAAAACCATTGCTTATAAACATAAGAAAAGACTTTGATAGTCACATAATAACAGTGGGAGACTTGAACACCCCACTGATAACATTAGACATATTTTTATGTCTTGATGTAAACATCAAGGCAGAAGGCTAACAAAGAAATTCTGTACTTAAATTTGACATTTAGCCAATTAGATGAAATAGAAATCTACACAATAGTCCAACCCAAAACCACAGAATATGCATTTTTATCATCTGAACATAGAAAAAACTCAAAGATTGACCACATACTTAATTCTAAAGTAAATCTTGACAATTTTTTTAAAACTTGAAATCATATCAAGCATCTTTTCAACCCACAGTGGAATAAAAGTAGAACAAAAAATAGAACAAACAAAAATAGAGGCAAACCATACTAATACCTTTGGGATATGGCAAAATAAGCATTAAAACAAAAGTTTATAACACCAAACGCCCATATCAGGAAGATAGAAAGATTTCAAATTAACAAACTAACTTTGTACCTAAAGGAACTAGAAAAACAGCAAACTAAACCCAAAGCTAGAGGATGAAAATAAATAACTAAAATCAGACTAGACCTAAATGAAATTGGGACCCAAGAAAGCATACAAAGAATCAATGACCCAAAGAGTTGGTTCTATGGAAGAATAAACATAACTGATGGACTGTTAGCTAGATTAACAAAGAAAAGAAGAGGAAAGCTCCAAATAAACATAATCAGAAATAACAAAGTTGACATCACATCTGATTCCACAGGAATATAAAAGTTCCTTGGAGACTACTATAAACATCTATATGTACATGGACATAAATTAGAAATTCTAGAAGAAATGGATAAATTCTTAGAAACACAACTTCTCAAACTTGGACCAAGAAGAAACTGAAATCCTTAACAGATCAATGTCAAGTACTAAAATTTAAACTTTAATACAATATCTACCATATCAAAATATGACCAGAAGGATGCACAGTCAAATTCTACCAATTCTCCAAAAACAAGTTGGTAACTATCCCATTGGAACTATTTCAGAAAATTGAAAAGAAAAGATTCCTGGCTAACTCATTCTACAAAAACAGTATTATCCTGATATTAAAATTGTGCATACACACACACACATACACACACACACACACACACACACACTAAAACTACAGGCCAATATCCAAGATGAACATAGAAAAAAAATTTCTCAACAAAATAGTAGCAAAGTGAATAGAACAGCACAACAAAAAGTATTACACCATGATCCATTGGGATTTAGTCCTGGGAAGCAAGGATGTTTCAACATATGTAAATCAATAAATGTGGTTCACCATATAAACAAGCAAAAAAAAAATAAAAATAAAAACAAAAAAAGATCATCTCATAGATTTGGAAAAAAATGATAAAATTCAACATTCCTTTAATGCTAAAAACCCTCAACACACTAGGTATTAAAAGAACATACCTCAAACTATTAATAATAAGAGCCATTTATGACAAACCCACAGCCAACATTATACTAAAGAGGTCACAGCTAGAAATATTCCCCTTAAGAATGGAACAAGACAAGGATGTCAGCTCTCACCACTCTGATTCAATATAGTACTAGAAGTTCTAGCCAATGCAATCAGGCAGGAGAAAAAAATTATAGGCACCCAAATAAGAAAAGAAGAATTCCAATCATTTCTCTTTGCTTACAATATGATTCTATACCTAGAAAACCCTTAAGAGTCTGCCAAAAGACTTATAGACTTGATAAATGACTTTGGCAGTCTTAGAACATAAAATCAATGTACAAAAATAAATAACATTTTAATATATATTTAATCTTCAAGCTGAAAACCAAATCTAGAATGCAATCTCATTGACAATAGCCACAAAGATAAAATACCTAGGAATGCACCTAAGGGGATTAAGTATCTCTACAAGGAGAACTGCAAAACACTTCTAAAAGAAATGACAGTTGACATAAACAAACAGAAAAGCATTCCATGCTCATAAATAGGATGAAGCAGTATTGTGAAAATGGCCATACTGCCCAAAGCAATCTACAGATTCAACACTATTAAACTACCAATGTCATTTTTTACAGAATTAGAAAAAAAAAAAAAACTATTTTTAAGATTTATATGGAACCACAAAAGAGCCTGAATAGACAAGGCAATCCTTAGCAAAAAGAAAAAAGGCAGAGATATCATACTTCCCAGCTTCAAACTATACTACAAGGCCACAGTGACCAAAGCAGCATGGTATGGGTACAAAAACAGGCACATAGATCAATAGAACATAATAGAGACCCCTACAATAAAACTGCACACCTGTAGTCCTCTCATCTTCAACAAAGTTGCCAAAAATAATCAGTGGGAAAGGGACTCCCTATTTAATAAATGGTGTGGGAAAACTGGCTAACCACATGTAGAAGAATGAATATAGACTCCTACTTATCACCACATGCAAAGATTAACTGAAGTTACATTAAAAACTTAAGTGCAAAATTTCAAATCTTAAAAATTTTAGAAAGAAACTTAGGAAATACTCTTCTAGACATTGCCCCAGACAAATCATTTATGATGAGGACTCTAAAAGCATATGCAACAAAATAAAAAGTCAATAAATAAGATGTCATTGAACTAAAGAGTTTCAGCACAGCAAAAGAAACTCTCAACAGAGTAAACAGACAACCTACAGAATGGGAGAAAATATTTGGAAGCTATGTATCTGACAATAAACTAATATCCAAAATCTACAAGGAAATTAAGTGAATCAACAAGGAAAAAACAAACAACCTCATTAAAAAGTGGGAAAAGGTCATGAAAAGGCACTGCTCAAAATAAGTCATACATAATACAACAAATGTATGAAACTATCCTCAGCATTATGAATCATCATAGAAATACGAAATAGAAAATACATCATAGAAAATACAAAACCACAGTGAGGCATCATCTCACACTAGGTCAGAATGGTTACTATTAAAAAGTCAAAGAATAACATGTTATTTAGGTTGTGGAGACAAGGGAATGCTCATACACTGTTGGTGGAAATGCAAATGAGTTCAGCCCCTGTGGAAAGCAGTTTGGAGATTTCTCAAAGAATTAAAACTAAAGAGAGAAAAACAGAACTACTATCTGACCTTAGCAATTTCATTACTGGAAATAACTAAAGGAAAATAAATTGTTCCAGCCAAAAGACACATGTACTCGTATGCTCATTGCAGTACTATTCACAATAGCAAAGACACAGAATTTACCTATGTGCCCACCAAAGGCACCTAGGCATCAATAAGGAAAGTGGGACATATATATATATACAATGGAATACTACCCACACATAACAAATAACAAAATAATGTTTTTTGTAGCAACATCAATGCAACGGGAGGCTGGTGTCCAAAGCAAAGTAACAAAAAACAGAAAGCCAAATATCTCATGTTCTCATTTACAAGTTGGAGGTAAGTCTTAGGTTTACATGGACATAAAGATGCAAACAACAGACACTGGGAAGTCTATATGCAGCAAGTGAGGGAGCAGAGCAATGACTGAGAACATTCTATTGGTTACCATGTTTACTATCTGGGTGACATAATCAACAGAAGCCCAAACTTCAGCACCACACAATATACTTTTGTAACAAACCTGCACATGTACTCCCTGAATCTAAAATAAAAATGAAAATTTAATAAATAAAACAAAAGTAAATGGCATTAAAATTAATAACACCCCAAAACAGAATTTTTGTCATATTAAAATGAGAAAATATGTTTATAATTAATACTAGTTTCTGCTACCATGTTAATCCACAACAGTCAGAGGTGAGATGTGTCTTTTATGATAAAATATATTCAGAAAATGTAATAAAAACATAATTAGTCTTAGAAAACTCCCTAGAGCTATCTGTCCAATATAGTGGTCTGTAGCTATATCTGGCTATTGAGTAATGGGAATGTAGAGTCCTCAAATTGAGATATACTGTAGGCATATAATGTATACCAGATTTCAAAGATGTCATAAGGAAAAAAAGTAAAATATCCCATCAATATGTACATTAATTGAATGTTGAAACAATATTCTAGATATAACTAAATTAAATAAAATGTAACAAAATTATTTTCTGTTTCTAGTCACTTGTTTTCAGTACAGATACTAGAAAAGCTAATGAGACCTTTTGGAAATATATTTAAGTGTGTGTTCCTAATTTTTCTTTATTTGTCCAGTATTTCTCTTTACTCCATTTCCCATTATTAAGACTATTAAGCTTTTTAACATCCTATGTCTTCCATTTTTATTTAACAGGCACATTTGTTAAGAGCTTGCCTTCCATTCTGTTTTCTACTTTCACTTTCATTTGGTAGATTATATAATATTTGCGGCATGTTGAATTAATCTCATCTAATGATGATGGCAATATTAATGCACACAAGAAAATACCAGCATGCAAAAATAACTTCCATTGATCTAGGATTATTTTAGAAGTTATGGGTGGTTAAAGGCACCCATGGTAGTTTAATACATTTATGAGTATAAGAATAATATAAGTGCAGATAGATGATGTGATTTTACCACTTACCCTAAAATTTGGAATATTCAAATATTAGTTAATACAATTATTAAATTTGGAAGTGCAAATGTTTTGATAATCATACATGAGAAATATCTACTTTCACTCCTTCAAGTTAGATCACAGAATACTGTGGTGTTCCCATACTATGAGCAATCATTTTGAGATTCTGGAAGTCATGAAAATCTCGCTCATTCCGTACATTTTCTGAGAATTTCAGAAATATTAGGTTCTATAAATTTAACAGTCATTAATAATATCTGCTGTTTATTTTTTGTTGTTAATTATGTTTCTTGTTTTCAAATCAAGCTTTCTTCAGAATATTATTTCATTTTGTTTTTCTAATTTGTAGGTCTAATTCAGTTTGTAGTTCTTATTATTCTTCAGTTATTATTTCATTATTTTGCCAAATAATTTTATCTGTTTTATTTAAAGTTTACAAACCAGTATTGTTTTACTCTAATTACTTGATATTTCCTATTGGTATTCTAAATATAATATGTGTGTTTTCTTCAGGGTTCTGCAGTGGAACAGAACTAATAGGATGTGTATATATTTGCATATCTGTTTATTTATTATGTATCTTTTTATAACTACAAAGACATAGATAAATAGAATATCTATATTTGTATATAATAGGTTACACAAACACACACCAACAGAGAGAGGAAGAGAGAGAGATTTATGATAAGAAATTTGATTATACAATTATGAAGACTGAGAAGTACAGACCCAGGAGATCCAATGGTATATTGAATTATATTCCAATCATATTCCAATTCTGAAAGCAGGAAAATACCCGTGTTCCAGTTGGAAGAGTTTAGGCAGCAAGAAAGAAATCTTTTTTACTCAGTCTTTTATTCTATTCAGGCCTTCAATTTATTGAATGGGGCCCTCCCACTTTGAGGAGGGCAATCTGCTTAATATATGTACTCAAACACTAATCTCACTCAGAAACACTCTCACAGACACACTCAGAATAATATTTACCCAAATATCTAGGTACTGTATGGCCCAGTTGACATATTAACCATGAACATGTGATAAACTAAAGACTGAAATAATCAATCTTTCCAAAAAGGGATTTTATTTTATTTTATTGCGAAGAGGCACTATAGAAATGCAAATACAGTATGAAAAATAGTTGAATGTGTAGCATACAAGCATGGATATGGCTCCTCAGCAGTATATACGTGCTGACAAATACAAATGCATGCTTGTAAAGCACTGTGACTAGTAGGCCATCTCAGTATGCTTTATAAATAGAGGAAATGAGACTACTTTTTTATAGTTTTCATTTAAAACAAACATCTTTTCAAATATTAGCACCTTGGAACAAGATCTTTAGAAAAGTACATAAGTCAGGTTGCATGCTTGTTTGTCTCACAGTAGAATAAACTTGTCACATTCCTTTTCTCAATGTTTTTTAATTTCATTAATTTCTCCATAAGTCTCTGATAAGAACTCGTGGTGCATCACCAACTATTGCTCAAATTTTTGTTAAACGTGATTGAATTTATTATGTTGGCCCAAATTAGAGATGACAAAAGTGTAAACTGAGACAGCAGAAAAGTAGAGCAAAGAGCAAGTTATTGTAACTCTGAAACCTTCTCAACACTCCCATTTCCCAATATATCTTGTTTTATTAAATTTTTTTAATTGAATTGCTAAGGCAGAAAAAATGCAATATTTTTCATGAAAAGACTAAATAGCCACAAGTAGCCACAAGTAGCCATGGGATATACCAGACACACATAATGTAGAGTTTTTACTAACACAAGCTGAACTGGTCTTAAGTTGTATATAATGGTGTTTTACATAGTCACAATAAGGTTTCCTTGAAGTATATTATTTTATCCTGTGAACCAATCTTGTGAATATTTTATTATAAAAACATAAATATGTAAAAGTTACTTTAAAACACAACTGTCTTCTGTGCATATAGTTTTATCATCCAAATGTCTTATTCTAATTGTTACAAATAATTAGAAATTATTTCCAGAAAACTCATTTTAATTTTGAAATTACTTTTCTAACAGAAAAAAGTATGAAAATCAATACAGATAGTGTTTTAATACTTTTAAGTTTCCTTTGATATATTGTTTTGATTTGGATTTACCCAGAAAAAAAGACCCTGAGAATAAGAATCAAAGACAAGTAACTTATTTTGCAATCGATCTCAGAAAACATTGGTAAGAGAGAGAAAATAAAAGAAGTCTGTCAAAGGAGTATCACTGAGAAGGTTACTGTTCTGGACAACTGACCACCTGTTAAAGAACTCTAGGAGACATCGTAGAATATGCCTAAGACTCTTTTCATATCAGGGTCAGGAAAGTAAGGAGATATGTCTTCCAATTCACAATCATTAGTAGATAAACAGTCCTTGTCTAATAATGAATAAGAATTGGAAGATACATCCCCCTACTTTCCAAAAGCCTAGTACTTCCTGTCTGCCCCACATAGGAGTAAAGAGAAAGCTATCAGAAGAGAAACATCATTCGCTGCAACATGCCATCAGCATGTATTTGAAAATCTCAGTAAATAGTCTCTATGCAGGGGGTCAAACCTAACAAAATAAAGGTAATAGCTAGACAGAGCAAGAATCACATTTTGTAATATTTGCCAGTGTGTTTTCAAGCAGAAAGCCATTTACTTTCTACATTTGAAAATAAAAGTAAGAATAGGAAAGAAGGACATGACAATCAAATTAAGAATATTTCAATTTCATTTGAACAGAGCTGGGAAAACTTCTATTCCTAATTACTAAGGGCATCAAGAAAAGGTGCATACTCAATGCAACATGATGAAGTTCCATGTGTCATGGTTCTTTGAGAATTGCTTTCTGATGACCAGAATATTTGCATGCTCAAGTAAGATGAATAGGAAAATATTTTAAAAGATAGTAAAGAGTGAAAAGATGAATCTGAAGAATGGCAGAATATGCCACCCCATCTAATAAAAGGCTAATATCCAGAATCTACAAAGAACTTAAACAAATTTACAAGAAAAAAACAAACAACTCCCTCAAAAAGTGGGCAAAGGATATGAAAAGACACTTCTCAAAATAAGACATTTATGCAGCCAACAAACATGTGAAAGAAAAACTCATCATTCCTGGTTATTAGAGAAATGCAAATCAAAACCACAATGAGATACCATCTCACACCAGTTAGAATGGTGATCATTAAAAAGTCAGGAAACAACAGATGCTGGAGAGGATGTGAAGAAATAGGAACGCTTTCACACTGTTGGAAAAATGCCATTTTTATAGCAGGAGGTTATTCCTATAACCAGAGACAAGGAGTTAAAACGGAAAAACATATTTATGAATACATTTTGTTAAATTTTATCTTTCTGGTTACTTTTCAGAATTACCTGCTCTAGCTCAAGCCCTTTTGTGTTGTCATGTTTTCATAATTTAGTAAAATTTAGTACTTTTTTGTCTAATTTAGTATATAAGTGTGCAGTGCTAACTGCTTCCTTGGGTCTTCATGTCCTTATGAGATATTCCATGTGATATAACACTTACTTTTTTAAAAAAGAAAATATTGTATACTTTTCTCCTGTTAACCTGTCTCATATAAGTTTAATACTTTTGTACAGTCAGAGACTCTAAAAGGGTAGAGGAGAAATTTTGTCTACCCTACAGTTCTAACAAACAGAAAATGGAAAGACAGTTATATAGGCATGTGATCAAAAAGCAAGCATAGTGGAATGAAGGTATAATGTGCTCTGAATAAAAAAGTGTGGAAAGAAAGAATATGTAAATGTTCAAGATGTTTAATAAAGCATTTATTGACAACAAGTTACATCTAGAAAATGGTTACTGAAATGGAGTCTACTCCTGATAAGGAGGTTGTGAAATTGGCAGGCTGTTGAATTTTTTTTAAGGTATGATTTAATTATTAAGTAAAATTTGAGAACCCTGGAAAAATTTAAAGAAAGTAAAGTGGTCTAAAAGTCTCAGAATGGGAAGTATTAAGTGGAGGTGACTGAGATTTCTGAAAATGAAAGCCAGATGAAGGTATTTGGTTTCAAGTTGACAGAAGACAGTGGCAATTCTTAACTCCCATCTCCCCAAACCCCATTAAGCATGAAAAATGTAGTATATGAGTCAATGAGTGTTTTGCATTGGAAAACATGAATTGAAACAATGTTTTGAGTCAGAAGGATATTTTAATTATGTTTCAGATACAGAAAAGGTATTCTGTGAATAATGAGGGATACAATTTTTCCCCTCTTTAGTTGGAAAGAAGGCTCCAGAAATCTTAAAGGCAAAAAGCTCTTTGCTATTCAGAGACATCTAATGTGAATTATTTTTCACTATTTCTTAGCCTCAAAACTTTTATTAATTCACTTTGTACTACTGAAGCTTCAGATATTTTGAATGTACTTCCTAACTGGCTTTAAATTGGAATATGCTCACGAGAACCTTGGTTCATTAGAAGGCAGAAGAAAAACACAATTCTTTTCTTGTCCATGGAGGCTGGTGCTGGTAGTTGTTGGTGGTTACTGTAGTGACAGTAGAGTTTGTTGATTATTGACTCCAATAGTTTTTTTGTTTTTCTTTTTGAGATGGAGTCTCGCTCTGTCACCCAGGCTGGAGTGCAGTGGCACAATATTGACTCACTGCAACCTCCACCTGCTGGTTCAAGCAATTCTCCTGTCTCAGCCTCCCAAGTAGCTGGTACTACAGGTGCGTGCCACCAAGCCCAGCTAATTTTTTGTATTTTTAGTAGAGATGGGGTTTCACCATGCTGGGAAGCCTGGTCTCAAACTCCTGACCTTGTGATCCACCTGTTTCAACCTCCCAAAGTGCTCAGATTATAGGCATGAGCCACCGTGCCCGGCATACTCCAACAGTCTTTGGTGTGACTAAGCTTCTTAGGATGTTCCTTGCTTTACTTCTCTTAGGTCCCTTCTGCTCAATGATATTTTTCAGCACTTTATGATCAATTTCTTATATCTCTCTGATTGAAATAACAATTTTTATGTTAAAGTTTTATTTCAATGATAGAATAACGATTAGGGACTAGATGACTTCATTAAGAACAAAGTTATTTTTCTGCATTAATTTCCTTAATACGGACTCTTTCTTAATATCATTTTAAATTGACAACTCATACTGTATACCTTTATGGGGCACAATGTAATGTGTTGAAATATGTATACGATATGGAATAATCAAACCAAGCTAATTAACATCACCTCAGTTACCTATAATGAATACAGCACCTCACTTACCTACAATTTTCTGCGGCGAGAGGTCTGACATGTACTTTCTTTGTTATTTTGAAATATACAATACACTATTATTGACTACAGTCACACTGCTGTGAAATAGACATGAAAGCTTATTTCTCTTGTCTATGTGAAACACTGTACTCTTGAGCAAGAACTCTATGTTTCCTCCCTCTCTCCAGTGAAGATATTTTAAAAGGAAACTTAAATGTATGTAAATAGAAGCACATTCAGTGTTTGCTTATATCTGTATATCTGTTCTTTTTCTAGATATTGCTGTGACTTCTACTTCAGTGCTTCTGAAGCTTGTTCAAACAAATCACCCGTGGATTTTGTTAAAATGCAGAATCTGGTACAGCAGGTCTGTGGTGAAGCCCAAGATACTACATTTTTGGTAAGCTCCAAGGTGATGTTGCTTGATATGGTTTGGCTCCATGTTAAATCTCATGTTGAATAGCGATCTCAAGTGTCAGAGGTGGGGCCTGGTGGGAAGCAGGATCATGAGCAATTGGATCATGGGAGTAGTTTCTAATGGTTTAGCAACATCTCCCTAGTTTTCTCTCGTGATAGAGTTGTGACCAGATCTGGTTGTTTAAAAGTGTGTAGCACTTCACCATTATCTCTCTCCCTCTCCTGCCCCCATGTGAAAACATGCTTGCTTCTCCTTCACCCTTTGACCATAATTGTAAGTTTCCTGAGACCTCCAAGCCATGCTTTCTGTACAGCCTATGGAACGGTGGGTCAATTAAACCTCTTTTCTTCATAAATAACCCAGTCTCACTGCTAGACGTCAGTGGTTCATGCCTGTAATCCCAGCACTTTGTGAGGCCGAGGTGGACGGATCACCCGAGGTCAGCACTTTGAGACCAGTCTGACAAATATGATGAAACCCTGTCTCTACTGAAAATACAAAAATTAGCCGGGCATGGTGGCATGCACCTGTAATCCCAGCTACTCTGGAGGCTGAGACAGTAGAATCACTTGAACCTGGGAGGCGGAGGTTGCAGTGAGCTGAAATCAAGCCATTGCACTACAGCCTGGGCAATAAGAGTGAAATTCTGTTTCAAAAAAAAAAAATAAATAAAAAATAACCCAGTCTCAGGTAGTTCTTTATAGCAGGGTGAGAATAGACTAATACACTGCTGCTGGTGGTAACTACCTTACGTTTTTAAAATTGTTTTTATTTTGTTTTATTTATATACATTTATGAGGCACAAGTATAATTTTGTTACATGCATGGATTGCACAGTTGTGAGGATAGAGGTTTTAGGGTATGCATCACCCAAATAACATATATTCTATTCATTAAATAATCGCTCATCACCCACCTTTCTTCCACTCTCCAATCCTTCTGAGTCTTCACTGTCTATCATGCCACACTCTATATCCATGTTTACACATTATATAGCTCCCACTTATAAGTGAAAACATTCAGTATTTGTCTTTCTGTGTCTGACTTGTTTATTCAAGATAATTACCTTCAATTGCACCCATGTTGCTGCAAAAGACATAATTTCATTTTTTTCTTGTAGCTGAATAGTATTTCATTGTGTATATATACACCACATTTTCTTTATCCAGTCTTCCACCGATGGACATGTATGTTGATTCCATGCAATTGCTACAGTGAATGGTACTGTGGTAAATATGTGGGGGCAGGTATCTTTTCAATATAATGATTCCTTTTTCTTTGGGTATGTATGCAGTAGTGAGATTGCTAGATTGAATGGTGGTTCTATATTTAGTTACTTGAGAAATCTCCATACTGTTTTCCATACAGGTTGTACTAATTCTCATTGCCACTAACAGTGTGTAAGAGTTCTCTTTTTTCCATATTCTTGCTAATATCTGTTATTTTTTGTCTCCTTAGTAGTAGCCATTCTGACTGGTAAAAGATGATATCTCATAGTTTTCATTTCAATTTCTCTGATGATTAGTGATGAGTATCTTTATATGCCTATTGGTCATTTGTATGTCTTCTTTTGCAAAATGTCTATTAATGATTTTGCCCATTTTTTAATGGGGTTATTTTGTTGTTATGTCAAGGTAATTGTAAATTCTGGATATTAATCCCCTGAGATATGCATTGTTTGAAAATATTTTCTGCAATTGGTCTGTTTACTTTGTCAATTATTTATTTTGCTATGTATAAGCGTCTTATTTTAAGATAGTTCCATTAATCTATTTTTGGTTTTGTTGCCTGTGCTTTTGAGGTCTTAGTCATAATTTGTTTGCCTGGACCAATGTCCTGAAAGTTTTCCTTAGATTTTTTCCAGTAGTTTCATAGTTTCAGGTATTACATTTAAATCCTTAGCCCATCTGAAGTTGATTTTTGTGTATAATAAGATATAGGCTGGGCACGGTGGTAATCCTAGCACTTTGGGAGGCTGAGGCAGGTGTATCACTTGAGGTTAGGAGTTCGAAACCAGCCTAGCCAACATGGGGAAACCCTATCTCTACTAAAAATACAAAAATTAGCTGGGCATCGTGGTGCATTCCTGTAATCCCAGCTACTCAGGAAGCTGAGGCAGGAGAATCACTTGAACCCAGGAGCCAGAGTTTGCAGTGAGCCACGATTGTGCCACTATACTCCAGCCTGGGAAAGAGGGGGACTCCATGTCAAAAAAAAAAAAAAAAAAAAAAAAAAAAAAAAAAAGAAACGAAATATGAGTCCAGTTTCATTCTTCAGCATATGGCAATCCCATTTTCCCTGCACCACTGATTTAAAATGTTGTGCATTCCCCAGTGTATGTTCTTGTCAATTTTCTCAAAGATCATTTGGCTGTAACTAATGTGGCTTTATTTCTGGGCTCTTTATTCTGTTCCACTGATCTATGTGTCCATTTTTATACCAATATTATGCTATTTTGGTTATAGCCTTGTAGTGTAATTGTAAGTCAGGTAATGTAATGCCACCAGCTTTATTATTTTTGCTTAAAATTTCTTTGGCTAGTTGGCCTTTTTAATGTTTTTGTTTTTGTTTGGTTCCATGTGAATCGCAAAAGAGATTTTCTCTAATTCTGTGAAAATTACATTGGTATTTTGATAAGGATTGTATTGAATCTGTAAATTACTTTGAGTAGTATGGTCACTTTAACATTATTCATTCTTCCAATCCATGGTCATGATATGCTTTTCCATTTGTTTGTGTTATGTATGATTTTTTTCATCAGTGTTTTATAGTTTTCCTTGTAGAGACCTTTCACCTTCTTGATAAAATAGATTCTTAAGTATTTCTCTTTGCTTGGTAGCTATTGTAAATAAGATTGCCTTCTCAATTTGGTTTCCTGCTGGATAATTATTATTATATCAAGACACTACTGACTTTTGTATGTTGATTTGTATCAAAACACTACTGACTTTTGTATGCTCATTTGTATCCTGAAATTTTACTGAATTTATTTATTAAATCTCAGAGCTTTTTGGAGTCATTTTTACATTTTTCTAGATGTAAGATTATATCATCAGCGAACAGGAAAAAATCCACTTCCTGCCTTCCAATTTAGAATCCTTTTATTTCTTTCTCTTGCCTGATTGTTCTGCCTAGGGCTTTCAGTACTATATAGAATAGAGGTAGTGAAACTGTGCATCCATTGTGTTGTTTCAGTTCTTAGAGGAATAGCCTTCAAGTTTTCTCCATTCAGTGTGATTGTGGCAATAGGTTTGTCATACATGGCCTTTATTATTTTGAGGTATGTTTTTCTGATGCCTAGTTTATTGAGGGTTTTTACAATGAAAAGATGCTGTATTTTATCTATGCTTTTCTGAGTCTATTGAGATGATTATATGTTTTTTGTTTTTAATTCTGTTTATGTGATGTATAATATTTGTTGATTTCAATATATTGAGTCATCCTTGCATTCCTGCAGTATAACTCACTTCATTATGGTGTGTCATCTTTTTGATGTCCTAATATATTTGGTTTACTAGTACTGTGTTGAGAAAGTTTGCCTCTATGTTCATCAGGAATATTGGTTTATAATTTCCGTTGTTTTTGTTGTTGTGTCCTTGTCTGGTTTTGGTATCAGGGTGGTACTAGCCTCTTAGAATGACTTAAGGAGATTTTTCTCTTCCTTGATTTTCTGGAATAGTTTCAGGAGGACTGATATTACTTGTTATTTGTATGTTTGGTAGAATTCAGCCATGAATACATCTGGTCCTGAGCTTTTCTTTGTTGAGAGATTTTTTATTATTATTATTATTGCTACTTCAATCTCACCACTTGTTATTGTTCAGTTTAGGTTTTCTATTTTTTCCTTGTTTATACTTAGGAGGTTGTACATTTCCAGAAATGTATTTATTTACTCTCAGTTTTCTCATCTGTGAGCATACTGTTATTCATAATAGCCTTCAAAATCTTTTGTATTTCTCTGGTATCAGTAGTAATTTCTAACATTTCATTTCTGATTTTGTTTATATGAATCTTATTTCTGCTTTTACTGGTTGATTTATGTACTGACTTGTCAATTTTGTTCATCTCTTTGAAGAACCAACTTTTTATTGTCTCAACCTTTCCTATTGCTTTCTTTAAATTTTTGATCTCTATTTTTTTTAGTTCTTATATGAACTTTGTTATTATTTTTCATATGCTAACTTTGACTTTCATTTGATTTCATTTGATTTTCCTTTTCTAGCTCCTTGAGGTGTAATATTAGGTTGTTAATTTGTAATCTTTCAACTTTTTTATGTAGGCATTTAGTGCTGTAATCTTCTCTATTAGCATCATTTTTGCTCTATCTCAGAGGTCTTATTTATGCTGTGCTTCTATTTATCTGTTTCAATTTTTAAAAATCTGCCTTGATATCTTTATTGAGTCAATTTCTGTATTTCCTAATTTCTTCTGTATGCATTTCTTCTGTCTTAATTTATTTTTTTCTAATTTTTCTAATGCCATGATTTCTTATTGACCCATTGTTCTGGAGATTGTTGGGTTTCCTGTAACTGAATGTCTAACTCTTGCTAGACTTGGGAAGTTCTCATCAATCAAATCCTTAAATAGATTTTTAAATTTTAAATCTTTCTTCCCCTTTGGGAATACTGACAATTTATAGGTCCAGTCACTTTATGTAGGACCTGACATCTCAAAGACTTTGTTTATTCCTATTTATTATTTTTTATTTGTTTGCTTTACTAGATTATTTCAAAAGACTTGTCTTCACGTTCTGATATACCTTTTTTCTGCTTGCTCTAGTCTATTAGTGAAGCTTTCATATGTATTTTGTGTATCCTTTAATACATTTTTTAGTTCCAGAATTTCTCTTTTGCTTTTTTTAAGATATTTGTCTCCTTGGTAAATTTTCTGGACTTTCTGATTTCTTTTTATTGGTTCTCATATTTCTCTTACATTTCATTGAGCTTCTTTAAATCAATATTTTCCATTTTTATTGACATTTTGACATTTTTCCTTTCCATGTTTTTATGTTGATATATGCACATCTGTTGTTAGAGTCACTTCTTCCAGTTTTTTGAAGTTACTGTTATAGGAGAAATTTTTTTCTTGAAGGTGTATATATGTTGTTGGTTGAGTACAGCATAATTTCTTTTGCAATATATAAGGGTCAGTGGTCTCTGAGTCTCTTGGTTGTTTTGGTATGGTTATTAGTTGAGGACATGGTGAAAGTTTTTCTGGTAACTGGAACATCAGGTGGGTCAGTCCTTGGACCCCAGTAGTGGTAGTGGTGGGCTGAATAATTGCCCTCCTTGTGTCTTGCTCAGATTCTGGTTGTGGCAGCAGTGAGCTAAGCATAGGGATTGGTTATCAGGCCTCTGGGCACCTGGAGTGATGTGGGTGATGTGAGTAATAGAGGTAGAGTAAACCACCTGAAACCAAGAAGTCCATGCTAGTGTTGTTGGTGGCAACAATGCTTTGGGCAGGCTAGTCTTCTGGTCCACTGGTAGTGCATGCAGGTGAAGTTAGCTGTGGTGATATCCATCAGTTGTCCCGGCCCAACCTCAGACCCCAATGGGTGCCAACGGTGATGGATTGGGGCTGGGAAATTTCAGGGCTGCTGGGTACATCCTTAAGTACTATGGGAATGGATCCAGGCTAGCAGACTTGCCCTCAGGTCTCCTGGTAGTGCCTTGATACATTTGCTGACACATGGGGGTCAGAGCAAGTGGTAATCACCATGACGCCACCAGAATCCTCAGGTAAGGGCTGTGGTGACTGTTCTCTGGGCCTGCCAACAGGGTTGGCAGAATTTTTAGCTGGAACAACATGGGAATGTAACTGTAGAGAGTGCAGCCTGTTCATTCCTTAGTCCCATTGCAGCCCTTAATAGGGTAGTGAGACTTGTACTAAGGATGCATGGAAGTGTCTGGTATCCCTTTTCCTCCTTCGCATGGTAGCTGCAACAACATCAACTCAAGCCTTGCCTGGGGGCAGGATGCAGATTCCTAGTGGCTGAATTCTCAGAATAGTACCAGCTTTGGGCCCTCTACAGTGAGTTCTGTGGGTAAGAGGCTGTAGGAAGTGCAGTCTTCTAACACCTTGGGCTCACAGCAGCCTATAGCAGGGTGGTGAAAATTATCCTAGAGCTGTGTCTGAGTGCCTGGTCTCCCTTCTCCCTACTTGGCTAGGTGGCAGATGCAGTTATGTTATTCCAATCTTGACCTGAGGATGGGGCACAGCTCAGTGCTCAACTCAAGATGACATCACAAGCCCATGAACAGAGAGAACAGCATTCTTCTTGGGTGAACAGCGAAGGTAAGAATTTGTAGGAAGTGCAGACTTCTCATGTCTTGGTCTCACAGCAGCCTACAGCTGTGAGGCATATTGCCTTAGGGGTGCGTGAGAGCACCCAGTCTGTCCTATTCCTTTTGGCCCAGAGGTGGCAACTGCAGCAACTGCCTCAGTACAGGGCACTGACACTGGTAACTAGGCTCTTGGAATGGTGCCAAGCTATGGCTGCCCTCGGCTGTGATGCCTGTGGAATTCTTCATGAGCTCTCTTTCTGGAGCAATGTCTTTGTGTAATCTCTAGGCAACACCCTATGGTAAGCCTGAGTCCCACATGGACCATGGTGTTCTCCCACAAGGAAGGTGGCAAAAATCCCATTGCAGAAATGTAGAGCCCCAGGGGTTTCTCTCTTACTCTTTCCCTGCATTCAGGAGCTTCTCCCTGCTACCAGCCAGTTTCTGACTGGGAAAGCTACCCCAAACCCTCTCTTTACTTGCTTTTGGTGCTATCTAACACTGCTCTGTTGAATCCTAGCATTCTCTCTTAGGAAATCTGTTTGAAGTATAAATACCTACTTGCTATCCCGGTACCTCTCTATGAAAGACACGCAAACTAGTTGTGTGTACTCAGATATCTTAACCCTCTTGAAATAACCATTAATGTCTTTGTTTCCTTACTAGACTCTGATTAAAATCTGTACGATTCGTCAGAAGCATTGTATTTGCATGTTAAAAGCTACTTTCTGGATATATGCTGCTTTACTTTATTAGGAGTAGCTGTAAATAATTTTTAATCTAATGAAACAGACCTAACACACTAAAGTGCTCACATAAAATTGGGAACATCAATTAGGCCAGTTATAGCAGTAAAAAGGACTGCTTTTCTTCGTTAGGCAATAGTGAAGTAGCCCTTTTATGAATGGGAGTTGATTCACAGTGTTTAGAGCAGCACATAGAGTTCATGCAGAGAGGAGGATACATGTTAGATTTCATTCACTTATTTTTTCACAAGAAGAGGGATACAATTCATGAAGCAAATAAAATATGCTACTATTTTATGATGAATTTATTATGATTAGCCCATGGGTTCTTATTGAATTCTTTGTTAATAAATTTATAAGTATTTTATCTCTAAAAAATTTAAATACAACAATACATATCCAGGTACTTGTTGGCCTCAGCTAAAGTAGTAACAATATTAGTGTGTCTGGCTTTCAAGGGACTCACTTATTTTATTTACATTTTAGTGAAATCTATAATAGTCTACAAACAGAAAAATTTTTAAGTTTCTTAAACCCAGGTATCCATTGGAGAATAATGCTGTTTTAGAAAGATGACTTTAAGAAAACATTTTCATAGCAAACTCTTTAAATAAGTTATTCTCAGATTTTCAAAAAAAAAAAAAAACACATAATAACTACACTTTGTCATGCAGTTCCCCTTAGCAGCATTAAAAATCTATAGTTATTATTTGTTTAATACTCTCAAATTCTAATGGCATATTAGAATTTTGAAAATCAAATACTACTTCTTTTTAACAGATGCAACTGTGGGAATGCAAGTGAAGAAATCAAACTGTACAAACCAGCTTTAAAGAAAAGGAAACATTAGGAATCTTATTTCTTTTTTCTTGTTCTATTTCCTAGACAACATATTAGTTATTAAAATGATTTTGAATAGAATATAAAATTACCAAATCTACTGCAAGCCTAAACATTTTATGCTCACAGATGATTAAAGCAATATAAAAGATTTCATTCTCAATCTCAAGAACCTATTTTTTAATATCTCAGGTTATTATGTAATTGCTTAGTTATGTAAACTACCCTTAATGCTGCATTACACACGGAAAAGGGAATGTCCTCTTTTCATATTTCCTCACATTTCTAGAAGAAAAAATAGTGGTATGAAATAATGCTTCTTTGTTTCTTTTTCTCTCTCTTTTTACTTCATATATAAAATCTCTATATAAACATATATAATGGCACATACACATAGCTACCCACAAATGTGTAAAATGTGCTTTTGAAAATTTACTCTTAAGGAAATGGATAATTCTGGAACAATGATTCTTGAGAGAAGATTATGCATTTCATTCAAATACCACATGTATGTGCCACAAAAGTTAAGGAGTGAGATCTGCATATAGAAAAACCTCTGAGAAAATGGACATGAGGAACAATGCTGAAACCATAATATCTGTAGAAATCTATAAACTGGCCAGAAATTAGAAACTCCTTTCCTTTCCAAAACTCTTCACTACAGTCTCCATTCTATCATTCTTACTGTGTTTTCACAGCCCCTATAGTCAGTGTTATAGACATAATGTCTCAAAATTATCTTTACTCCCATAGACTTGGCATAAAAGTAGTCACTTTCAGATATGGACATTTGTAGAGAATAAATAATGTTTTGTGTGCAGTAATTTTTATTCATTTATTTTTTGATTTTCTTTCTTTTTTTAAAATTATTCTTTAAGCTCTAGGGTACAGGTGCACAACATGTAGGTTACATAGGTATGCATGTGCCAGAGAGCTAGAGGTTCTCCTCTTTGTGTTGTCTATTATAATGACATATAGTTAAAAAGATAAAGAAAAGTTGCTTTTTTTTTTTTCCTTAAGACAGTGGTCACAAATTTATGAGACTGTGAAAAATAAGTATGACCTGCATTTACTGGTTATTTTGCTCACTTCAAAAAGGCTACTTTGGACAGAGGACTACTATGATGTCTGGTCGTGTTAGTTATGGTTTAAAAAAAGAATATATCTAATATAAACGAATATGGAGAGTATTAAACTAAGGTAAATGGTTCCAGCATTAATATGAAATATGCAATTAGAATAAAAGAACATGATAGAATTGTTTTTGTAATGGTGAAATAGGACAAAATTATTTAAATGCATTAAAAGCTAAAGCTTCTTTAAACAAACTCCACAATCAAAATGACTTATTTTTTATGAGAAGTGAATTTCCAGACACAAATGTGTACTAATTTTATTATGCTTTATATTTTCTTGATTCATTTATTGGTATCTTTTTTTCTGCTAAATATTACATAGTTCTGAGGTAATAACTCTGAATGTGACTCACATTCAGTAAATTATTAAGGGTGAGCTTTCTGGAGTCACATTTTTTAAGTCTTCCTTATTAATATTTTCATATTCTATACCATCATTTTATGTTCCCCAGAAAATTTTTCTCATAAGGATTTCAAGCCTAGCTAAAAATATAGAAAAAAAAAAAGAGAAGGGTTTGAGGGGAGGGATACAATGTGCATTACGAAGAATGAACAATGAGAAGATAATTAGAATCCATGATGCCCTTGAGGTCTAAGAATTCTGAACTCTATAAGCCCAGGTACTGTGATACTGTACCTACATATCTCTAATTATAGTTTTGCCTCCAGTTGGAGATTATCAGAATCTCAGGCATTAGTTTTCTATAAAAATAGCATATTGCATTTTTGGAAAAGAAATAAAATATAAGATATTTCCAATGAACAATAAATACAATGATGATTTGTTAAGAAACATTTTCAGAACATGAATGCAATGAGGCAATTTCTATGCAATTATTAAATATGCCCTTATTTTCTGATCTTTCCTATTATAATCAGTAATTACATTTCTTTCAGTAAAAATCCCCTAGGAAATGCATTTTTAGCATTAAATCAAAGAGTTAAGTAAATTAATTCCATCTAGTAGGGCACTTTTTTTTTCTATATTCACTTGTTCTTGTCATTATGAGTTGCACATGCATTAATATTAGAATATGTAATAAAATTAAAAATGAATACTAATTTTCTAGGAAGTATTTCCATCCCTAAGCAAGGGGAAATAATCCACAAAAGCTTGCTAATCAAGAGACATCATTTATCTTTTAAAATGTAGCATAATTTTATGCATATCTATGTTGGGCTTGCTGTGTACTTCGTTTTGATACAATACTAACTAGGACATTCCTCCAAAGTTATTGTAGCCTATACTGGAAAATAGGCATATCAACATTTAAGTGTAATAACACGTTTTATTAATTAACAATAGATTTATGCTGTATTAGTCAGGGTTCTCTAGAAGGACAGGACTAATAGGATAGATGTATATATGAAAGGGAGTTTATTAAGGAGTATTGAGTCACACAATCACAAAGTTAAATCCCACAATAGGCAGTCTGCAAGCTGAGGTGTAGGGAAGTCAGTCCAAGTCCCAAATCTTCAAAAGTAAGGAAGCTGACAGTGTAGTCTTCGGTCTGTGACTGAAGGTCTCAGGAGCCCCTGGCAAACCAGTGTTGTAGGTCCCAAAGTCCAAAAGAGACTGATGTTTGAGGGTAGTAAGCATCCAGACTGGGAAAAAGATGGCAGCCAGAAGTCTTAGCCAGTCTAGTCCTTCCAAGTTTCTCTGCCTGCTTTTATCCTATCAGCACTGGCAGCTAATTAGATGGTGTCCACCCAAATTGAGGGTGGATATGCCACTCTCAGTCCTCTGACTCAAATGTTAATCTCCTTTTGCATCACCCTCACAGACACACCCGGGACCAATACTTTGCATCCTTCCATCCAATCAGGTTGACGCTCAATATTAACCATCACATGTGCAGATGATGAATAGTAAACAAAGAAGAAAATAGTCCCTTTTACTTAAGAATGGCAGTAAAGATTGTATTGAAGAAATTGAAATGGCATTTAGTTTACAAAAGTGAATAGGTGTTAATGGAAAAGAATATTAGGGATTGTGTGAAAGATATAGTCCAGAATGATGGAAATTACAAAGTTAACATTAAGTATAATCTGCCATTTTTAAGAACTCTATGAAATTCTGTTTATGTAAAGAGTAAGCTCTGTAAGTGAGTATTAGAGAAAGGGTGACTATAGAAAATCCTGGAGAGGTCCGGGCGTAGTGGCTCACGCCTGTAATCCCAGCACTTTTGGAGACTGAGGCAGGCAGGTCACCTGAGGTCAGGAGTTCGAGACCCCCCTGACCAACATGGAGTAACCTTGTCTCTACTAAAAATACAAAATTAGCCAGGCATAGTGGTGCATGTCAGTAATCTCATCTACACAGGAGGCTGAGGCAGGAGAATCACTTGAACCCAGGAGGCAGAGGTTGTGGTGAGTCAAGATTGCACCACTGCACTCTAGCCTGGGCAACAAGAGTGAAAGTCCATCTCAAAATAGAAAAGAAAAGAAAAGAAAAGAAAAGAAAAGAAAAGAAATTCTGAAGTGATAAGCTAGAACTAGGTTAAGTTTAAGGAATTTTAACACAACTTGTGGTATGTGTATTGCCTTTTACAGATGTAGAGAAACCAATGTTAAATATTACACAATAAGATTATATGATCATAATTTTTATCCATGATATTTGGATAATTAGTGATATATTTATTATTTAAAGTAATTTATTTCGATCTGTACTTTTTTATTAGTTTATTTATAGGGTTCTCATCTTCAAAATTAGACCTTGAATCTGTCTTATTGTCCCAGGGGATAGAAGACATACATTAACTACAGAAGATGAAGAAGTCAATTAAGTATCTACATGGATTCTTTTGAACTCATAGTAAAACCATTGCCAAAGTTTTCAATTAAAAAATTATATTTTTGAAAAAGGAAAGATTTTTTTTGAAATCTAAAATATTAATTGTCAGAATACTTTGCATAGTGTTTATGTCATATGTAACTTGGTAGAGAAAAACACATAATAATTTAAGAGCCATGGTTTCTAAAATATACATTATTCTCTATGTTCTTTTCAGGAAAGATAACTTACAAGGCTGTGGCAAGAAAATCTTTAGAGGAGGGAAAATGAACAATAGAATACATTCTTGGTGTAGATGCTAAGAGTCAGAATGTCAAAAGAGAGAGAATTTAGAAAATCTATATAAGTTTAGAGTGCTCTCAGAGCACTCGAACACATGTGACTCACTTCTCAACAGTAGTCTGAGAACACTCAAAGCCTCATTGAGAAGCTGGGCACTCATGATGGTATTTGAGAAGTTAAGTAGTAATAATTCACCAAAGTTAGACTGAAAAACTTGAAGAGACTCCAGAAAGTCCTACTAAACTCTGTTGCAGAAGGCAGGGAAAGCTGTCAAGAGCTCCTGAACATAACAAAAAACTTAAGAACGCATTCATTTAAAAAAATAGATATTTGTGAAGTACTTTTATCACTCTTTTTTATTTCCTTGATTTACATACACAACCTATATATTGTATACCTATATTTTATATGTTACATGTTAATTTATTACATATAGATCACATATATGCACATGCTATAAATATATGTGTTATATATTATATAGATAGATTACTGCATATGTTACATAGATAGCATATGTTCATCTAATTATCAGTCTAAGCTAACAAGATAAGAAATCTCTTCTGAAAGATAATTTCTTTTATATGTTGTTAGTTTATTGATTTTATAGACATTTATCTTGTACCACTTATATTTTAATCTAGTCCAAACTTGTTCAGGGTGTGGGGAATTATAACATCAAAATTAGAATCAAACCCTAAAACTGGGAACACCAAAGCATGAGCAAAGTTAATATGAGCGTCCTAGACCATGCTGGCATCTTTAAAGGTGGATTTAGTGGACCTAGATTGATAAGGTGTAGATGATTTTTAGGAGAAACAAGGTTAGTATATCTATGGACATAAGAACTTACAAAGTTATGTTCTTGGTATTTATAAATATTAAATAATAAATCTAAATAAATATTAAACTATTATTTATGTTTAAATAAATTAACACTATCAATGTCATCAAAAACAACAAATATATTTAATATATTACATTTCAATACTTAGGTTATGAAATGTAGAGTTCAAAATTTTAAAAAGTATTTAAAGTATTGAAAAAAATGATATATCTTGTAGTAAAAAATGAGTCAGTAATTAAAGCTTTCTTAAAAAAACACACTGTTTGGAAAAAAAATCAAGTGATGTTTTAAAACTCATAAACTATGCTATTGGAATTAAAAGCTCAGTAAATGAATTAAGCAGAAATTTTGGCAGTGCTGGAAACAGAATACAAAAATTAGAAATTAGATCTGAAGAAATTACCAGAATATAACTAGCACATGGAAGAAATAAAAGAAAGATTAAGGAACATGGCAGATAAAAATAAGAAGATCCAGTATACATTAAGCTGAGAAAATAGGGGAAATTTTTTTTAAAAAAGAAAAAATATTCAAAAAATCACTGCATTTTTAAAAGAATTGGTGAAAGATACACATCCACAGGCAGAGGCAGATTTTTTAAAAGAAGCATAAAAGCATAAAAAGCATAAAAAGGAGCAATTCAGAACTTTATTGTAGCAAAACTAAAAAACTTCAAAGAAAAAGAAAAGATCAGATACAAATCAGCTGGAGGAAGAACTATTGAATTTACCAAAGTTTGCTTAGTTTTGGTAAACACTTGTTATGGAAGGAAGCTAGACATGAATAGAATAATATCTTGAATTTGCTTATAGAATATAACAGTGAAACAAAGTAGTATACACAACAGAGACTATGTTATGAAAGTGTTAAATAAAAATGATGAATACATTTTTATTTAAAATGTATTATCTGACCATGAATAGGTCAGATAAACATTGTCATGTAAAGAACATGTTGTATATTTAGGTAAATGTATTTTAGAGTATATGAAGAATTCAGGATAAGATTTAAAAATAAACATTTTGAAGGTCTTAAATATGCATGGAAAACTTTCAAAAAATACTTAGATTCAAATAATAAGCTAAAAGTGATAAGATGAATAATAATAAAACAAATAATCTAAAGTTTAATTGTTCATAGAAACCAAGGAAAGAATGAAGACAGGATGGAAAATGAAATTTTGTCAGAATCTAACAGTATATCATTCAATATATAATGTTTTATAGAAATTCTGTAAAAAAAAAAGTCACTTACTGGGAAAATTAAGAAATCCATTTTTATAAGAAGATATATAGAATATACAAGGAATATATTTAAACAGAAGAATACATCTATGAGAACAAAATATCCAAATATACAAGCGATTTGGAAGATGGCTGACAACATAGAGCTAGGAAGAGCTACTCCTGTTGAGAGACAAGACCATCAAGAAGACCAGCACATTCCAAACAGAACTTCTGAAAAAGGCATTGAGAGTGGAAGGAGGGTGTATGCAGATACTGGACTGAAAGTGGAGGAAGGTGGGAACCCTGCATGGGGTTGCAGAGAACCAGGACTCATGGCTGGCCCTTAGCAGCTCCTAGAAAAGGGGTGAGTTAAACAGGTGTAGAGTGGCCCATTCTTGCCGTTGACCTCTGGAATCCTAGCTGCAGGAGACTCCACAACCCCATCGACAAGGACAGCTGCTTGGAGAGTTGGCAGGGACAGGACTCCAGCACCTACAGAGCTCAGAGGGTTTGCCACAGGAACAACTGCATTTGAGCATGGCCAGAGATGCCTAATCACCACACCTTGCTATGCTCCCTTAGATGTCCTCGGCTTTTGTTGATTCTTGGACCTGGACAGAACAGGGCTATCTTGCCCATGGGACAAGGTAAGTCTGATCTGACAATCACCATCTGCTGGCCTTTTTCAGGGTTTCTGTCTGGCCTTACCTGCTTAGAGTACAGCCTCAATTGCTTAACTGAGGTGCTTCCCAGTGTCCACTACAAGAGCTCCTTCACTGGTAGAACTTGTTTAAGCATTGCAAAGATTCAGCAGATGGGCCCCCAAGAATAAACACGTGCCTGAAGCCACCCTCTACCAGTTAGCCAGTTCATATGTGAGCATAGACCGTACTGTCATTGCTTAAAAGAAGCACTTTTGCAAGCAGCCCCCAGTAGGAGTGCTGTTGCCAGTGGACTGGAAAGACCGCAGCCCTTCCAGTGCGGCAGGTGTTTAACCTTCAGGTCCAGAGAACAAAGCCATGAGCCAGGCCCCAGCCCCTCAGTGTTAGAACACACAGCCTAGCAGTCTTAAACTAAGTGTTGACCCCCTGAAATCATCCAGAAATGAAGCCAGACAACTGAATGCAACTTATACAACAGTCAAACTCTCAAGGACAACAAAAGATATAAAAGCAAAAAGCCCCGTTCAAAAGACAATAATGTCAAAGATTAAAGAAACATCAGCCCACACAGACGAGAAAGAACCACTGCAAGAACTCTGGTAACTCAAAAAGCCAGAGTGACTTCTTACTTCCATATGACTGAACTAGCTCCCCAGCAACGGTTTTTGATATGATGAAATGGCTGAAATTATACAGAATTCAGAGTTTGCATGGCAATGAAAATAACTGAGATTCAGAAGAAAACTGAAACCCAATTCAAGGAATTTCAGGAATCTAGTAAAATAATACAAGAGAGAAGTTGTATTTCAATACAAGTTGAAATAGTCCTTTCAAGAAAAAATTAAACTGACCTGATAGAGCTGAAAAACTGCCAGAATTTCATAATATAATGCAAATTATTAATAGTAAAATAATCTGAGCCAAGGATAGAATCTCAGAGCTCAAAGACCAGTTCTTTGAATAAACTCAGTCAAACAAAAATAAAGAAAAAAGTATGAGCAAAATCTCCAAGAAATATGTAATTATGTAAAGAGACCAAATCTATGACACGTTGGCTTTGTTTTTTTTTTCTTTCTTTTTTGAGACAGAGTCTCACTCTGTCACCCAGGCTAGAGTGGTGCAATCTACTAGCGGTGCAGTGGTGCAATCTCAGCTCACTGCAATCTCCACCTCCTGGGTTCAAGCAATTATCCTGCCTCAGCCTCCTGAGTACCTGGGACTATTGGTGTAGGCCACCACACCTGGCTAATTTTTGTATTTTTAGTAGAGATAGGGTTTCTCCATGTTAACCAGGCTGGTTTCAAACTCCTGACCTCAAATGATCCACCTGCCTTGGCCTCCCAAAGTGTTGGAATTACAGGTGTGAGCCACCACACCCAGCCTCATTGGCACTTTTGAAAGAGAAAGAGAGAGAGAGCAAGCACTTTGAAAAACATATTTGAAAATATTGCCTATGAAAATTTCCCCCACCTAGAGAGGTTGAAAGTCAAATTCAAATTCAAAAAAATTCAGAGAAGCCCTGAGAGATACTATACAAGATGACCATCTCCAAGACATAAAGTCCTCAGATTCTCCAAGATCAATGCAAAAGAAGAAGAAGAAAAAAATTAGAGGTATCAAGAGGGAAGGGACAGGCTACCTACAAACAAAATGCCATCAGGCTAACAGCAGACCTTTCAGCAGAAACCCTACAATCCAGAAGAGATTGGAGGCCGATATTTACCATTTTTAAAGAAAATAAATTCCAATGAAGAATTTCATATCCAGCCAATTTAAGCTTCTTAAATGAAGGAGAAATAAAATTCTTTTAAGAGAAGGAAGTGGTCAAGGATTTCATTACCACCAGACCAGCCTCATAACAGGTCGTTAGACAAGTAATAAACCTAGATACAAAAGATTGTTACTGACCACCACAAAACACCCTTAAGTATATAGATTATTGACACTATAAAGCAACTGGGCAATCAAGTCTTCATAACAATCAGCTAACAGAACAATGACAAGATCAAATCTATACATATCAATATTAATTTTGAATGTAAACAGGCTAAACGCCCCCTGTAAAAGACACAGTGACAAATTGGGTAAAGAAGCAAGACTGTGTATAGAGCCTTCAAGAGACCCATCTCACATGCAGTGAAACCCATAGTCTCAAAGTAAAGGTATGGAGAAAAATCTGTGAAGCAATTAAAAAAAAAAAAAGTGGGGGGTTGCTATTTTTATTCAGACAAAACAGTTTTTAAAAATACAATAAGCAGACTGATTTGAGTAATAATAAATCTCCGGCCTCCTGCACAGCTAGCTCTGCATGAATTACTTGCTCTATTGTCATTTCCCTATATTGATAAATCAGCTGTATCTAGGCAACGGGCAAGGTGAACCTATTGGGCAGTTACAAATTTTGGGCCTTGTCGAAATTGCCCTTGTGGCTACCTGTCTGTTGTTTTGTAGCCCTCCTCTGGCGATGGATCCAGAGACCAGCCCAAGTGACTGCCTAGTTCTCTTAGACTAGAGGCTGATTCTGGTACTCTCTCCACTGGTGGGGTGCTGCTGACCCAGCGTTCATGGATTTAATTGCAATAGAGAAACAGTCCTGAGGAGACATCCCTTAAATGTAGCTCTTTCACACGGTGTTTGTCTGTAGTCCCATTGTGGGATGTCTGTCTGAAGTCCCAAGGCAAGTTATATGTCTGTAGCTCCATTTCAGAGTGTCTGGGTTGGTGAGTATCTTAGGCACTGCCAACACCTCCTTGCTTCTCCCAGGTGGTTCTGTAACCTCATGGTGGAGTGTCTGTTTGTAGCTCGACCACAGGTGTCTGTCTTGGTTTGGCTCCTTTGAGGATCTTGGTTTGTCTGTATCCCCATTGCACAGTGTCTGTCTCAGTTCAGCTCCTGGGATGTCAGGTCTCAGTTAGCTCTCCCTAACTAGTAGGAAGAGTCTTGGTTTGGGAGACTTCTTTGCAATCAGGAAGATTTGGGGGAGATTTATCAGATGGAAAATAGGAAGATAGTTTGGAAGGGATACTCTTGGAGTTCTTGGTTAGAAATCTGATTTGGAAGGCTTTCTGTCCATCTCATCTTAGCATGTATTTGTACATGTGGAGGGGATCTCAGAAGAAATTGCTGATTAAAGTCTAGCAGGCTTAACTCAGAGAACCCTCCTTATTTGTGTGGTAACATTTGGTGAGCCCTGAAGAAAGCTCAACAGGCCTGTGTTTGGGTGACTATCCACTCTTCACCTGTTTACCTTGCACAGAGACTGCACCCCACCCATCCCACCCCTGCCCCCCCTCGCATTGTGAATTACTGTCCAGTGGTTATTTTTCCCAACCACATAAAGTTTGAGCTATGCCAGGTTGATATTAGGTGCTGAACAAGGTGACTAGTGTCTGTTTTATTATGTATATTTTGCTGAGATGGAAAATGTTAATCTTGTTTCCAATGAAGCCCATTGGGCAATATCTTGCAAAATTGAGAATCTTTTGCCTATGTTTCCATAAAACAGAAAAGGGTGATTTTTATTTTGTAAAGTGCCTTGAACCCCACAGCTATGGCACAGTGATCAGGGTCATCAAAAGCCAGTCCATTCTTCTGGAAGCTGCAGAGAAAGGGAACTCAGAAACCTTGTATGCTAGCAAAAAGGGTAAGAAATTCTTACCGGTCAAGTTTCTGATCTCTCTCTCTCTCTCTCTCTCTCTCTCTCTCTCTCTCTCTCTCTCTCTCTCTCTCTGTGTGTGTGTGTGTGTGTGTGTGTGTGTGAATGCTAAATGTCTCTATTTGTGTTCTCTGTAAGGGTTTAACTAATATAAAACGATTGGTGAGACTAGTCTTAAGCTGTAGCAAATCTGGTGTACTTTGTGCTAAGAATTTGTCTTTCTGTGTTGTTCTGTAATAGAGAGAGGGGTGTCACAGGATAGAACGTGGGTTTTAGAGCCCTATAAGTCCGCTTTTCAAGCCAGACCATCAGACTGGTCAGTTACAAATCTTGCTACTGGTCCCTGAGACTTCTATTGATTTGAGTTAAAGTCTGTCTTGTTTTGTGTTCTTAAGAGCTTAATCTCGTGACCACATGGGGATACTTTCTCTTGGTTTCGACCATCCAGAGAACAAGAATTTGGAGGTTCACATCACAGTTAGCACTAAAAATTATCTTGAGCAGTTAAGAGCCTTTGCAAGCTTGAAATTGGCTGTTCTAGACTTCTTCTGGGAAGAGCAATTGAAACTGCTCAATGCTGTGTAGCTCAGAAGCTAAGGCTTTGTCTTTTGACAGTGGTGGCCCGGGTTCAATTCTTGGCTTCCAGACTGATTCCTTTCTGCTTTGTTATTTGTGCAATTTTACCATTTATTTTTATTTTTATTTTTTTCTTTTTTTTTTTTTTTTCTTTTTTTCACCCATGGATAGCTTCTGATTTCCTGTCTTGGATTTTCCTTTCTTTAAAATACCCTTGAGGAGATTCTAAATCTTATTTAAAAAAAAAATAAAGAAAGAAACTGCTTACCATCTCTTTGAGACAAGTTATGTGTCAATGATTAAGTTATAACCCTAGTTAAAACTGATTAATTTAATCTGGGAAATTACCTGTGTTAGAATTCAAAAGTTAGAAACATTGGCTGCCTTGGCTACAGTCTGGTAATAAGATATTTTATAAGATTTTTTTTTTTTTTTTTTTTTGGAAAAAAAAGCTCTATGATTAAAATCAGCTCAATTAAAAAACTGATATCCAGGCTATATGTATTTCAGAGGGCTTTATCTTTTTCCTCTTGCAGAATTGTATTTTTCTTTAAAAAGCTTGTTTTTCCTTCTCACTAGACTAAATTGCTCTTCTCCATTTTGTCTTCTTGCCACTCTTGATACCCACATGAGAGAACTTAAGATAAATTTTAACATCCTGGGACTCCTGGGAAAAAGCAGAGGAGGCACCTCAAACCCCACAATGGGAAAACCCTATTTTCTTCACAGAAGCCCAGGAATTGAAAGAGAATAGATCCTTCTCAAATCGTAAGGCTCTGTTCTGTTTTTCATTCTGTTCGCTGGCATTTTTGACCTCTCTGGGTATCAGAAATTACGTCACCTTATGAGAGAAACTTGGTAGGTAATGACTAGTTAGGAAATATATTTCTTGGAATGTTTAATGGTAGTTATGGGGGATATTCAGTTATTTGATGTTTCTATTAGAGAAGCATGCTCCTGGCCACCTGGAAGATATGAAAACATCCCCAGCTTCCACTGAGACATGAGACTTCCCTGGGGGATAGTCTTGGTTACAAAATGGGGTGATTGGTTTTGGGTAGCCTTGCAACAAAATGCAGAGTAGAAACACTGCACTGTCTTCTCCTGTAGTATTTCTGTCTTTTGGGAGGATCCAGGACCCAGTATAAAATGTCACCCTTAATTTTGAGGATCTGTCTTTGCCTTCCAGCTGTGCCTACTTATTAGGGTCTTCAAACTCCATGCTATCCTGGTCCTGTTCCTCCAAGGGCTCCATCCTGAAGCAGTAATTTAATTAAAAACTGGCAAATGAAAAATATTATAAGTGCTGGATCTTCCATTTGTCTGTGTATTTATATGTGCTGTGTGTGAGATGTTTATATAAAAAGAGATCTGATTAATTGGCTTAGAAAAATAAGTGCTTAAATAAAATGTTTTGTCAGAAAAATAGAAACTTTAGTAGCATCATGTTCATATGACTGTAATAAACTTTTGGAAATAAAGACAGTCTTAAAGAGTATTAATAAAATAAAATGTCTTCAAAATGTAAACATTTGGTCTAAATTAAGGTCAGATATCATATTTTCTAAACGCTTTAAAGTCATAATCTCATTTCTTGACTCTTGGAAATGGTTCAGTTTACGTACTTTGGGACATTATATTCTAGATAAAGCCTAGGAAAATGTGCAGTTAGCCATCGCCCACCTAGTTATGCTGCAAGGAGCAGATCTTATCTTCACTTGTCCTAGGCTCCACCCCTAGTACACAATTAAAATTGCTTACTTATCAGGTTTTTTAACAAAAATAAAAGTTATTGAGGTACATTGTAAGATATAATTGAGACTACTGGATAGTTCTACATACAATATTTGTGTGGAAAGTAGAATGTGTTTTTGATAACAGATTATAAGAAATCACGGAAATACGGCTTTTGTTAAAGGGAGTGAAATTTTATCTAGTTCAGAGGGTTTTAAAGATTGTCTTAACCTGAAAATAAAACAGGACACAAATGAAGGTTTCAGCAAAGTGAAAAGGATTTGTAAAGGGTTAGTTTTTTAAAGAAAGTTCTGTGGGCATAAGCAAGTTGACTAAGATTTCAAGGGGATTATTTAATCATTTTCCTTAGATTGAATGTTAAAATGAAAGCATACTGATGCAGGGCCAGAATCTGGGCCCATGTGTTCAAATAACAGGGTTTTCTTAGAAAATTGATCTGCTGTTTAAAAAAAAATTGTAAAAGGTTTTAAGTTTGTGAAAATCTTACCTCATGACCAAACTAACACTGGATAGATTTATAAAATGTAATTTAAAAACTAGCTTTTGCATTAAAGATGTAGTAATGCAAACATGAAATTTGTTTTTCTCCTTTAAAAAATATTTGTATGTAATATTAAAAGATAATGAAAAGGTTCTGTTTGCCCATTTTGGTAAACGGCAGGGGAAGAAAAGGAGAGAAAAGAGACATTTTCAGTTGGCCTCATGCTATCATCATTGGATCTTACGTGGAAAGCTAAGTCTCTTCAGAGTAAATGTTTTTGCTTTTAAAAGTTTTGAGTTACCACTTCGGATAAATGAATAACCTGTGATCCTATTTATTTGGTGATATCCAGTGTTTTAAGCCTTTGATATTTGATGAACTTTCCAAAATAAAATTATAAAGTATGTCTTTTTCTGACCTAATTGATCTTTTAGACATTAGGTCCCTTGAAGTCCAAAAATGATGTGTTTGGCTTATTTGGTATAAAAATTATATAAGAAGCATTATCAAATATGAAATGATGTTTGGCTTTCTTTGGGCTATATTTGTGTAAATGTGCTGGTATATGTCCCAAAATTGTGTAAAGCTCCTATAATTCTGATACAACCTAGTATATGTTATCAGTAATAATTGTAATTATTATATTAAATTATTGTGTGTCACAGAGATTACAAATTTCACTATCAATTGTGTGTGTGTATATATATATACATATATATATACACATATATATTCAAAAATAAAAAAGCTTCCCCATTTAGAAGCACAAAGTCATGTTTTTAAATAACGAGACTGTCGAAGAAATTATTTGGGATTTAAAAGAATTGTAACTGACCACTATTTAAAATGATACATATAAAAACCAAATAATAATTCTAATGCAAAAGTTTATTAAAAATTTAAACATATTTACAGATATTAGAGAAAAGCTGGAAATCAAAGACCTGTGTTTAATGTAAGAAGTTAGAAGAGAAATAAATATCATTTCAACATATTTAAGAAGTGTGAGTAAAAATGAGCCAGAAAAGTATGAAATCGACAATAAAAACTTAGAGCATCAAATGAAGTGAAACATGGTTCTCTAAAAAGTATAATATAATACATTTTTCACCCATAAAGTGCATTAAAAAGAGAGGAGGACCTATAAATAATACTAGAATTGAAACAGGGGCATATCTATAGAGTCAGTACAGTTTTAAAAGTAATTCAGTGATTAAATTTTCAACTATTTGAGAACAATATAAACAAACATGAAATAAACACAAGGTCTCAAACAAATTTATTACCTAAATTAACCCAAAGAGAAAAAAGTTTGAAGAGCCTTTTACAGACCTATAGTTATATAGTTACAAGTATATGTACAAAGTTTGTGGATGTCAAGTTTTATAGGAACCTATTATAAAAATGTATATATTTATAATTGTCCCTAGTTCCTGGTAAGTTTTCAAAATACTTGGAAGACCCTGGGTGATAAAAATGCCTTTATTATATTAATGAGGTAACTTAATATGAACTATTCGATGGCTTCATCATCAGGGATGGACACAAGAAAGATCAATCATGTTACTACTTGGTTGGAACTTTGGGCCATCCCAGCCTTCAGGGCTGGAGCTTTGGTTCAATCATGTGGCCAATAATTCCACTAAGCATACCTATCTAGTGAAAATTTCATTAAAATTCTGAACACTGAGACTTAGTAGACCCTTGTGGTTGGTAAACACACTGATGTGCTGGGTGGTAACTCACCTGGATTCTATGAGGGTAGGACATAGAAGCTCCACTCCCACCTTCTGAAAGTCTTTTCCATGTGTCTCTTCATGTGCTGTTCGTAATATGTATCCTTTATAATAAAACTACAATTATAAGTACAGTGCTTTTGTCAGATTCTACAAGTCATTCTAGCAAATTACCAAACCTGAGCCGATTGTGATAAACTCCAGATTTATGGTTGGTCATTCAGTAGTACAGATGAGCTCCAAGACTTGTGACTGGTATTTGAAGTAATGGCAGTCTTATGAAGAACTTTACCCTTAACTTGGTAGGATCTGCAGTAGCTCTGTGCAGTTAGTGTCAAAATTGAGTTTAATTGTAATATACCCAATTGTCCTATTAATGTTAATAAGACTGTTCAACATCAATCCTCTGATACCAGAGGATTCTATAGTCAATAAAATTGTCCGGAGAATTATCAAAAAAATCCATACCCCAACTTCCTTTTATGGCTGAAGAAATTGTGATTTTAAAATTTAGGTGACTTGCCTCAAATCAAATTTTTAGTAGGGAAGGATCTTGAATTGCTATCGAGCTCTTGAACTTGTAAACTCAAGTGCAAAACCTTTTCACCACACTCTGCTAATAACATCAAAGTATAAATTAGTAAGTTACAAGGAATTTAAAATGTTAGTAAATACAAGTAAAGCTTTAAAAACTTTTATTTAACAATATCACAAGACTTGGAATTATTAAGCTAATGTTGGTTATGGTTATGTTTACAGAGAACATTCATACTATATCTACATGTGAGTAAATAATTGTTGAAAGAATTGCTGCAAAATTGTTCTAATTATAATTTTTAGTTTAATGTATTATTTAATGTTCTATGCAGCTGTCTTTGCAGTAATCCAAAACCAAATACAATACCAGTAAGTCCTTATTTATCCATAAGGAAAAGAGATAAACTTGACCTCAATCTTTGAGGTGTTATGAATAACCGAGGACAAAATGAAATTATGTAATCTGAGAGAAGAGGCATCAGGTGTTTTCTTCCATAGAGGACTGGAAAAGGAAGATAATAATTTATGACCACATGTAAGTTATATTGAGACCAGGGAAGAAAAAGTTCCAAAGCAAATTCATTGCAGTGGAACACTTACATGCAAGCAGAAATGTATATTCTGATTTAATTTTTTTAACCTTGGCGTTTCTGTACTTTTAAAACCTATTTGTGTTTTTACCAGTTAAATGATAATCTGGTTTCTTTATTTCTTCCTGCTCTTTTTACTTTGTAAAAAAGATTAGAGATAGAGTTGGATTCAAAATTAAAAGGGTCAATGCATTGTATACTTTTTAAAATAAAGCTTTTGATTTAAATCCTGACTACTATTGATTATTCAATATCATTATATTGGAATAAAAATGCAATGGACAGTGAGAATGGAAAATGCACATAATATAATGAAAAAAGTAAAAACAGCTTGAATGAATTATTGTTGCCCTTGTGATGGGACATAATATTTAATCTATAATGGAACACAGATAATCAGACAGTGCACTTAAACAGAAGCTTTGTGCTAAAAAGATGACATCATGCAATTACAGTTTCAGTTAAAAAAAGAGGCTGATGTTTATTCCTGGATGTGTTTATCTGAAATATTATGGATGGTAAGTCAGTAAAATGAAGATTATTTTTGGTTCTTAGAGCAATATTTATACATATGCGTGTGTGTGTGTGTGTGTATTTATATATATACACAAATACCTATACCTACACACACTCACACAAACACACACACCCTTATACCAGAAAAAATACTAGGGGAAAATAAATGTCTAAACTAGTAAATTTACCTCATATGATATTTTGTTGCATTACTGAACAGTCATTAGTATATAACTTATAAATGATTGAAATTTTTATTAAAATATTTTCTATTTCTTAAAGTTTACATAGCTTCTTGGCTTTCTATAACCCATATTCTAGTTTTACATTTAAAAAATTAATTTTATAAATTAATTCTAAGACAAATCTTCAGTGAATTGAGCCTTTTGAATATAATAAATAATAATAATAATATAATTCATTATCTATCATACTGTCTATAATATTTAGGGATGCATATTTTTCCTGAAAGCTTGACTGGCCACAAGCCCCTCTTGTGAGTATATACAGTAAAAATAAGAGTTTAAAAAGTGAGATAATTCTAAAATCACTGTAAATTTGGACTCCACCAATTAGATAAATCTTTCACAAAAATTAAAAAAAAAAAAAAAAAGCCACATAGATTAGTTTGAGGATTGTTCACTCCAAGAGTAAAAATATATTTTTGTGTATCTTCAGGAAATAGTCAATTTAAAATTTAATCTCCAAAAAAGTATTTTAAAAACTGGAAATTTTCACCCTCTTTTAAAAGTATATTAAATATGAATCAAGTGAGTATCATAAAATATCAAAAATCATATTTTAATGAATTCTGGAAAACAATATAAAAAATAATGGCAGTATTTTATGCATTCAAATTCTCAAAATGTATTCATTTATCAATTCATTCACCTAAAAAAACATTTGAGGAGCCTGACCTATCTCCCTGACTCTTTTAAGAGCTGAGAATAATGTCTTAGCCCATTTGTGTTGCTACAACAAAATATCAGAGACTGGGAAACTTATAAAGAACATAAATTTATTTCTTTCACAGTTCTAGAGGCTGGGAAGTCCAGGATCAAGCCATGGGCAGGTTTGGTGTCCCATCTTCCAAATGGGAGAAATGCTGTGTCCTCACTAGGCTGAAGGCAGAAACGGGAGAGAGCAAGCTTGCTGAATGCTGCAGGAAGCCTCTTTCTTTTTTAGGACCTTTATCCAGTTTAGGAGAGGAGGAGTCCACATTGCCCAATAACCTCTCAAAAACAACACCTCCTAGTACTATCAATTGGCAACACTTGAATTCAGGAGCGAACGCATTCAAATCATGGCAGAGAGACAAGTAGAATCAGTCTCTACTGGGAAATTCAGACAAGAAAATCAAAAATTAATGCACAGTGTATTAGTACTACAATTATATTTATCTGTAGGGTTCTACAAAAGCCTGGTGTTGGGTACTCTGAATAAGTCAGGGAAGGCCAGGACTCAAAAGTAATAGGAAATGTTTGTATTATCCCTGGTATAAGGAAAGTGCTTTTCAGATATGTTAAAAGCAAGAAAACATTTAAAATAATGATAAGCAACTAGTGTAAGTTACTAATGTTAAGTAGTTAGACAAGGCTAATGATGTAAAAAATATGTTAGATGGTTAAGGCATAGTTCAAGATCTAGTATACCATGCTAAAAAAAATTCAACAGACAATAAAGAACTATAAAATGATTTGAATAGAGTAATACATGCATGATTGAATTTTTATTACAAGTACACTTTGAAAACAGTGTGGATAATAAAATTAAGAAAACAAATGACAAACTCTGTACAGAGAGATGAGAAAGAAAAAAATAATTTAAGAGGTGATTTCTACTAGGATTCTTTTTTTTTTTTTTTTTTTTTTTTTTTTTTTTTGAGACGGAGTCTCGCTCTGTCGCCCAGGCTGGAGTGCAGTGGCCAGATCTCGGCTTACTGCAAGCTCTGCCTCCGGGTTTACGCCATTCTCTTGCCTCAGCCTCCCAAGTAGCTGGGACTACAGGCGCCCGCCACCTCGCCCGGCTAGTTTTTTTGTATTTTTTTAGTAGAGACGGGGTTTCACCGTGTTAGCCAGGATGGTCTCAATCTCCTGACCTCGTGATCCGCCCGCCTGGGCCTCCCAAAGTGCTGGGATTACAGGCTTGAGCCACCGCGCCCGGCCTTCTACTAGGATTCTTAATTTACTGTGTGAGAAAATGAACTAAGACAATAAAGCTAAGAGCAGAAAATGGTAAAATAGAAAACACATGCAATAAAATGTATAAAATTATAAAATTTAACTTTTTGAAAACTAATAAAATTGATAAAATACAAAAAAATGTACTAGATATAAAAAGAAAGGACATATAATTAGTATCATGAGTACAAAAGGAAAATGTTCATATATTAAAAAGAATACAGGACAATATATCTGCTGATAAACTTTACACTTGATAAACTGAACATACTTATCAAATCTTGGATAAACATGATCTATCACAACTGTCACAAGAACCTACAGAAAATGTGAAATGTAGGTAGTATCCTATAACTTAAAAAGGAGTTGAAATTGAAGTCTAGAAGGTAGTGATGTATACTGTCTTTCCTTAAAAATTTAAGCAAGGAAAAACAACAGTATTTTTATCTACTTATCCAGAAAATAAAGAAAATATTTCTGAAAATGTTTTATGAGGTCAGTATAACATAGATTCTAAAATATGGCAGACAGCACAAAATATAATGTAACACCACAAATCTCAATGTAAATTCTCATGAAAGAGTATCAAACAACCTAACAATAATCTAGTAATGTAGAAAAGAATAATGCGTTCTAACCGACTTGAGTTTATTCCAGAAATGCATGTGGTATTTTATTTAAAATAATGTAATTCAACAAATTAGAAGAATAAGGTAAACAGTAATGTTTAATTCAGTTTATAAAGAAAATTATTTTATAACATTCAATATCCATTTGATAAAGGATATCTACAGAAAGTCTTATACTAAAAAACATATTCATGTTAAAAATTGTAAAAGCTTTTCCAGTGGACTAGGATGGCCAGTGTCAACATTTCTATTCGATTTTGACCTGGAGGTCATAGATAGATAGTGTAAAAAGGCAAGGAAAAAGTATGTGCTGATTGGTAGGAAGAATTAAAACTGTCATTATTTCCAGACTACATTTTCTTACATGTAGAAAATCTCAATGCCTCTACAGGTAATTAAAATATTTCAAAAGGAAAGTGAGCACATTGCAGGATACAAGACCAACACAGACAATTCAATTAGAGATGCTCCTGAAATTATGATGGCATTATGTTCTGAAAAAGCCATCATTAAGTGAAAAATATCTTAAGTTAAAAATGCATTAAATATACCTAACCTCCAGAAGATTAGACTGTCCTCCCTTAATCATGCTCAGAACACTTACCTTAGCCTACTCTGGAACAAAGCCTATTTTATAATATAATGTTGCATATCTCACGTAATTTATTGAATACTCTACTGAAATTGAAAAACAGAATAGTTATAAAGGTACTCAAAGTATAGTATTGACTATGTATTGCTTCTGCACCATTATAAAGTTGAAACATTGTAAGTTACATTTTCATAAGTTGGGGACCATCTGTACATGTATAGATATCAGTAACAAATTTAAACTTAAAAATATATATGACCTTAAAATAAAATCATAAAATGTCAATTATCTAAGAAAAACTTAGCAAAATATGTAAGCTCTCTATGCAGAAAGCCATAGACCATCAGTGTAATAAATTAAATTATTTTATTTCAAATATATGAAATATTAAGTTGATTTATATAACAATTTAATGCATCATAAAATGTTGAATATAAGTAATTTATTTTAATATTCAATGTTGTAAAGATGTCAAATCTTTTCAAATTGATCTATCAATTGAAAAAAACAATAAAAATATCAATAATATGTTTGCATAAATTGATGTCTGTTTGTTATTTTTAAATAGAAACAACTAAAGACAAAAAGAGAAACATAAAGAAGAACATTGATGTGTTTACGTTACTAGAGCTCAAGACATACTATAAATTATTGTTATTAAAATATTATAATATTGACATAAACAACTAGAACATAGGAAGTTCCAAAATAAACAATTTACACAAGCATATTTGTTTTTTTTTTTTTTTTTTTTTTTTTTTTTTTTTTTTTTTTTTTTTTTTTTTTTTTTTTTTTCTGTTCTTGGATCTCCTTTATTTTTCTTTTTTTTTTTTTTTTTTTTTTTTTTTTTTTTTTTTTTTTATTATACTTTAAGTTCTAGGGTACATGTGCATAACGTGCAGGTTTGTTACATATGTAAACTTATGCCATGTTGGTGTGCTGCACCCATCAACTCGTCAGCACCCATCAATTCATCATTTATATCATGTATAACTCCCCAATGCAATCCCTCCCTCCTCCCCCCTCCCCCCTCCCCATGATAGACCCCAGTGTGTGATGTTCCCCTTCCCGAGTCCAAGTGATCTCATTGTTCAGTTCCCACCTATGAGTGAGAACATGCGGTGTTTGGTTTTCTCTTCTTGTGATAGTTTGCTAAGAATGATGGTTTCCAGCTGCATCCATGTCCCTACAAAGGACGCAAACTCATCCTTTTTTATGGCTGCATAGTATTCCATGGTGTATATGTGCCACATTTTCTTAATCCAGTCTGTCACAGATGGACATTTGGGTTGATTCCAAGTCTTTGCTATTGTGAATAGTGCCGCAATAAACATACGTGTACATGTGTCTTTGTAGTAGACTAATTTATAATCCTTTGGGTATATACCCAGTAGTGGGATGGCTGGGTCATATGGTACATCTAGTTCTAGATCCTTGAGGAATTGCCATACTGTTTTCCATAATGGTTGAACTAGTTTACAATCCCACCAACAGTGTAAAAGTGTTCCTATTTCTCCACATCCTCTCCAACACCTGTTGTTTCCTGACTTCTTAATGATTGCCATTCTAACTGGTGTGAGATGGTATCTCATTGTGGTTTTGATTTGCATTTCTCTGATGGCCAGTGATGATGAGCATTTTTTCATGTGTCTGTTCGCTGTATGAATATCTTCTTTTGAGAAATGTCTGTTCATATCCTTTCCCCACTTTTTGATGGGGTTGTTTGTTTTTTTCTCGTATATTTGTTTGAGTTCTTTGTAGATTCTGGATATTAGCCCTTTGTCAGATGAGTAGGTTGCAAAAATTTTCTCCCATTCTGTAGGTTGCCTGTTCACTCTGATGGTAGTTTCTTTTGCTGTGCAAAAGCTCTTTAGTTTAATTAGATCCCATTTGTCAATTTTGGCTTTTGCTGCCGTTGCTTTTGGTGTTTTAGACATGAAGTCCTTGCCCATGCCTATGTCCTGAATGGTACTACCTAGATTTTCTTCTAGGGTTTTTATGGTATTAGGTCTAACATTTAAGTCTCTAATCCATCTTGAATTAATCTTCGTATAAGGGGTAAGGAAAGGATCCAGTTTCAGCTTTCTACTTATGGCTAGCCAATTTTCCCAGCACCATTTATTAAATAGGGAATCCTTTCCCCATTTCTTGTTTCTCTCAGGTTTGTCAAAGATCAGATGGCTGTAGATGTGCGGTATTATTTCTGAGGACTCTGTTCTGTTCCATTGGTCTATATCTCTGTTTTGGTACCAGTACCATGCTGTTTTGGTGACTGTAGCCTTGTAGTATAGTTTGAAGTCAGGTAGCGTGACGCCTCCAGCTTTGTCCTTTTGACTTAGGATTGTCTTGGCAATGCGGGCTCTTTTTTGGTTCCATATGAACTTTAAAGCAGTTTTTTCCAATTCTGTGAAGAAAGTCATTGGTAGCTTGATGGGGATGGCATTGAATCTATAAATAACCTTGGGGAGTATGGCCATTTTCACGATATTGATTCTTCCTATCCATGAGCATGGTATGTTCTTCCATTTGTTTGTGTCCTCTTTGATTTCACTGAGCAGTGGTTTGTAGTTCTCCTTGAAGAGGTCCTTTACATCCCTTGTAAGCTGGATTCCTAGGTATTTTATTCTCTTTGAAGCAATTGTGAATGGAAGTTCATTCCTGATTTGGCTCTCTGCTTGTCTGTTGCTGGTGTATAAGAATGCTTGTGATTTTTGCACATTAATTTTGTATCCTGAGACTTTGCTGAAGTTGCTTATCAGCTTAAGGAGATTTTGGGCTGAGACAATGGGGTTTTCTAAATATACAATCATGTCATCTGCAAACAGGGACAATTTGACTTCTTCTTTTCCTAACTGGATACCCTTGATTTCTTTCTCTTGCCTGATTGCCCTAGCCAGAACTTCCAACACTATGTTGAATAGGAGTGGTGAGAGAGGGCATCCCTGTCTTGTGCCAGTTTTCAAAGGGAATTTTTCCAGTTTTTGCCCATTCAGTATGATATTAGCTGTGGGTTTGTCATAAATAGCTCTTATTATTTTGAGGTACGTTCCATCAATACCGAATTTATTGAGCGTTTTTAGCATGAAGGGCTGTTGAATTTTGTCAAAAGCCTTTTCTGCATCTATTGAGACAATCATGTGGTTCTTGTCTTTGGTTCTGTTTATATGCTGGATTACGTTTATTGATTTGCGAATGTTGAACCAGCCTTGCATCCCAGGGATGAAGCCCACTTGATCATGGTGGATAAGCTTTTTGATGTGCTGCTGAATCCGGTTTGCCAGTATTTTATTGAGGATTTTTGCATCGATGTTCATCAGGGATATTGGTCTAAAATTCTCTTTTTTTGTTGTGTCTCTGCCAGGCTTTGGTATCAGGATGATGTTGGCCTCATAAAATGAGTTAGGGAGGATTCCCTCTTTTTCTATTGATTGGAATAGTTTCAGAAGGAATGGTACCAGCTCCTCCTTGTACCTCTGGTAGAATTCAGCTGTGAATCCATCTGGTCCTGGACTTTTTTTGGTGGGTAGGCTATTAATTGTTGCCTCAATTTCAGAGCCTGCTATTGGTCTATTCAGGGATTCAACTTCTTCCTGGTTTAGCCTTGGGAGAGTGTAAGTGTCCAGGAAATTATCCATTTCTTCTAGATTTTCTAGTTGATTTGCGTAGAGGCGTTTATAGTATTCTCTGATGGTAGTTTGTATTTCTGTGGGGTCAGTGGTGATATCCCCTTTATCATTTTTTATTGCATCTATTTGATTCCTCTCTCTTTTTTTCTTTATTAGCCTTGCTAGCGGTCTGTCAATTTTGTTGATCTTTTCAAAAAACCAACTCCTGGATTCATTGATTTTTTGGAGGGTTTTTTGTGTCTCTATCTCCTTCAGTTCTGCTCTGATCTTAGTTATTTCTTGCCTTCTGCTAGCTTTTGAATGTGATTGCTCTTGCCTCTCTAGTTCTTTTAATTGTGATGTTAGAGTGTCCATTTTAGATCTTTCCTGCTTTCTCTTGTGGGCATTTAGTGCTATAAATTTCCCTCTACACACTGCTTTAAATGTGTCCCAGAGATTCTGGTATGTTGTATCTTTGTTCTCATTGGTTTCAAAGAACATCTTTATTTCCGCTTTCATTTCGTTATGTACCCAGTAGTCATTCAGGAGCAGGTTGTTCAGTTTCCATGTAGTTGAGCGGTTTTGATTGAGTTTCTTAGTCCTGAGTTCTAGTTTGATTGCACTGTGGTCTGAGAGACAGTTTGTTATAATTTCTGTTCTTTTACATTTGCTGAGGAGTACTTTACTTCCAATTATGTGGTCAATTTTGGAATAAGTGCGATGTGGTGCTGAGAAGAATGTATATTCTGTTGATTTGGGGTGGAGAGTTCTATAGATGTCTATTAGGTCCGCTTGGTGCAGAGATGAGTTCAATTCCTGGATATCCTTGTTAACTTTCTGTCTCGTTGATCTGTCTAATGTTGACAGCGGAGTGTTGAAGTCTCCCATTATTATTGTATGGGAGTCTAAGTCTCTTTGTAAGTCTCTAAGGACTTGCTTTATGAATCTGGGTGCTCCTGTATTGGGTGCATATATATTTAGGAGAGTTAGCTCTTCCTGTTGAATTGATCCCTTTACCATTATGTAATGGCCTTCTTTGTCTCTTTTGATCTTTGATGGTTTAAAGTCTGTTTTATCAGAGACTAGGATTGCAACCCCTGCTTTTTTTGTTCTCCATTTGCTTGGTAGATCTTCCTCCATCCCTTTATTTTGAGCCTATGTATGTCTCTGCATGTGAGATGGGTCTCCTGAATACAGCAGACTGATGGGTCTTGACTCTTTATCCAGTTTGCCAGTCTGTGTCTTTTAATTGGAGCATTTAGTCCATTAACATTTAAGGTTAATATTGTTATGTGTGAACTTGATCCTGCCATTATGATATTAACTGGTTATTTTGCTCGTTAGTTGATGCAGTTTCTTCCTAGCCTTGATGGTCTTTACATTTTGCCAAGTTTTTGCGATGGCTGGTACCGGTTGTTCCTTTCCATGTTTAGGGCTTCCTTCAGGGTCTCTTGTAAGGCAGGCCTGGTGGTGACAAAATCTCTAAGCATTTGCTTATCTGTAAAGGATTTTATTTCTCCTTCACTTATGAAACTTAGTTTGGCTGGATATGAAATTCTGGGTTTAAAATTCTTTTCTTTAAGAACGTTGAATATTGGCCCCCACTCTCTTCTGGCTTGTAGAGTTTCTGCCGAGAGATCTGCTGTTAGTCTGATGGGCTTCCCTTTGTGGGTGACCCGACCTTTCTCTCTGGCTGCCCTTAAGATTTTTTCCTTCATTTCAACTTTGGTGAATCTGGCAATTATGTGTCTTGGAGTTGCTCTTCTGGAGGAGTATCTTTGTGGCGTTCTCTGTATTTCCTGAATTTGAATGTTGGCCTGCCCTACTAGGTTGGGGAAGTTCTCCTGGATGATATCCTGAAGAGTGTTTTCCAACTTGGTTCCATTTTCCCCCTCACTTTCAGGCACCCCAATCAGACGTAGATTTGGTCTTTTTACGTAATCCCATACTTCTTGCAGGCTTTGCTCATTTCTTTTTCTTCTTTTTTCTTTTGGTTTCTCTTCTCGCTTCATTTCATTCATTTGATCTTCAATCGCTGATACTCTTTCTTCCAGTTGATCGAGTCGGTTACTGAAGCTTGTGCATTTGTCACGTATTTCTCGTGTCATGGTTTTCATCTCTGTCATTTCGTTTATGATCTTCTCTGCATTAATGAGTCTAGCTGTCAATTCTTCCACTCTTTTTTCAAGATTTTTAGTTTCTTTGCGCTGGGTACGTAATTCCTCCTTTAGCTCTGATAAGTTTGATGGACTGAAGCCTTCTTCTCTCCTCTCGTCCAAGTCATTCTCTGACCAGCTTTGATCCGTTGCTGGTGATGGGCTGCGCTCCTTTGCAGGGGGAGATGCGCTCTTATTTTTTGAATTTCCAGCTTTTCTGCCCTGCTTCTTCCCCATCTTTGTGGTTTTATCTGTCTCTGGTCTTTGATGGTGGTGACGAACTGATGGGGTTTTGGTATAGGTGTCCTTCCTGTTTGATAGTTTTCCTTCTGACAGTCAGAAGGACTCTCTGTTGGTCTGTTGGAGATTGCTTGAGGTCCACTCCAGACCCTGTTTGCCTGGGTATCAGCAGCAGAGGTTGCCGAAGATAGAATATTGCTGAACAGCGAGTGTACCTGTCTGATTCTTCCTTTGGAAGTGTCCTCTCAGGGGTGTACTCCACCCTGTGAGGTGTGGGGTGTCAGACTGCCCCTAGTGGGGGATTTCTCCCAGCTAGGCTACTCAGGGGTCAGGGACACACCTGAGCAGGCAGTCTGTCCGTTCTCAGATCTCAACCTCCGCGTTGGGAGATCCGCGGCTCTCCCCAAAGCTGTCAGACAGAGTCGTTCGCGTCTGCACCGGCTCCCGCTACTTCCCCTGTTGGTCTTCAGCTGTGCGCTGTCCCCAGAGGTGGAGACTACAGAGACAGGCAGGCTTCCTTGAGCTGCTGTGAGCTCCACCCAGTTCGAGCTTCCCAGCGGCTTTGTTTACCTACTTAAGCCTCAGCAATGGCGGGCGCCCCTCCCCCAGCCTCGCTGCTGCCTTGCGGATAGATCGCGGCAGACTGCTGTGTTAGCAGTGAGGGAGGCTTCGTGGGCGTGGGACCCTCCCGGCCAGGTGTGGGATATATTCTCCTGGAATGCCTGTATGCTTACAGCGCAGTATTGGGGTGGGAGTTACCCGATTTTCCAGGTGTTGTGTGTCTCAGTTCCCCTGGCTAGGAAAACGGATCCCCTTCCCCCTTGCGCTTCCAGGTGAGGCGATGCCTCGCCCTGCTTCAGCTCTCGCTGGTCAGGCTGCAGCAGCTGACCAGCACCGATTGTCCGGCACTCCCTAGTGAGATGACCCCAGTACCTCAGTTGAAAATGCAGAAATCACCGGTCTTCTGTGTCGCTCGCGCTGGGAGTTGGAGACTGGAGTTGTTCCTATTCGGCCATCTTGCTCCGCCCCCCCAGCATATTTGTTTTATGACAAACATGTCATTACATAAAAGAGAAAAGATATTTTCAATAATGTTGAGTCATTTTAGTTTCCACGAGTGTGAAAACAGAAAACAAAGTATACTCTTTTTTGTATGGTATAATAAATGCAAACCAATTTTATATAGTCCAAAGACCGGAACGTGAAAATTAAAATTATAAAGGTTCTAGAAGATAACATGTGAGAATATTTTCATAACTTTAATGAAGTAAAATATTTCTTTAAAACAAAACTCTAAAGGCAAGCTATAAACAAAGAATGATAAATTGACTTACATTAAAATGAAGAATTTTTGTTCATTTATAAGTATTAATGCAGAAATGAAAAAGGAAGGGCAAGCCATGGAGGGTGAGTCCATAATTGTAATACTTATACCCAAGAAAGGGCTACAAGTTCACACAAAAATAACTACAAGAAAATAAGAAGACAATCAATAGAAAAGTGGTCGACAGACTTGAAATAGCACTTCATAAATAATATCTAATATAATATGAAGACAAGAAAGGGGAACACTTGCATTAGTCATCATAGAAATGTAAATTGAAACCAGTGTGAGACATTAATACCTAGTCCCTTGAGAATTGATGAAATTATGAATACAAAGTGACCTGAAGCAGTAACAGCTATCATCAGCTTATGTGAGTAACAATTGTTTAAAAACTCTCTTGGGAAAATGTGTAGCAAGTTTACTACTTAAGATGATACAGTATAACAACCTTATTGCCTGGTCTATATCACAAATACGAACATATGTATCAAAATTGTCTGTACAGTAATGTGCTTGGTAGAATTATTTTTAGTTGCCTCAGATAAAAACAACCAAATCATTCATCACTATTATAAGTAAATTTTAGCACATTCTTAAAATACAATACTGTGTGAGAAAGATTAAACTTTATCTACATGTAACTAGAGTGTTTTATAATACCTAAAGATTATTTGGATGGTGAGATGTAACAGATGTAACACAGTAACACTGGGATAGATGAAAGGCAGACCTTTTATTAATTACAATTCCAAATGTGAGAAGGCCACAAGGCAGAGCATCTCAGAGGTTGCACTGGGGGACACAGTGACAGTAAACTGGAGCTGAGCTGTAGGAACAGCTCATATACCTCAAATGGCTAGGGCTAGCTGGGTTTGGTGGGGTCGCTGTGGATTATGTAATATAAATAATTTCAGTGGGCTTTGGTTTGTCCTTAGCTGCCTGCTACCTGGCCCTGGGATGATTAAGGTGCATGCATTCCCAGAGTTGGAGAATCTAATAGAGGAAGCAGTTAGACTGTGGACTTCATCGGCTGCTCAAGAAGGGGGAAGGGTTGCTCTTTAGCTATGGCTTCAAATCAGGGTCAAGATAGCTTAATCAAAAAACAAACTATATTACACTATGAATTACCAAGATATAATGCTAGTTTCATTTTTTTTTGAAAAGCTGAAGGAAATATACTGTACAATTTAATTTACATAAAAATAAATTTTAAGGCAATGTTTTATATATGTGTTTAGAAGTCAAAATAGTAATTTCCGTTGGAGAGTAGGGATACTGTTAGGGTATGAGTATGAGCTGGATTTGGAGGATCTGGTATATCTCCTTCTCCATCTATGTAATGGTTCACTTTTTGCAATTTATTAAGCTGTACAGTTATACACTTTTGTGTGTTAAGCTTTTCCCTACAGAAAACTTACATGTATATACATTTGTGTAGCCGGTCACTCATACAAGTTAAATAAACTGTTTAAAAGGCTGACTTTAACTCAAATAAATATGTTATGCCATCAAATAAAAAATATACAGGCAAACCCAATTCATTCATTTTATGAGAAGTGATTTGTTGAGGAGAGCTGCTAATTTGTTCTCTCTCCAAAATAGAATTTATTATAATTAATTACACAAAGAGCATAACAAAAAGGGCAATCCACAGAAGAATTTGTTTTTCCCATCAGTCTTGTATTAGATAAAATGCATTTATGTTTCTAGTAAAATGGCCACAATAATTATTGCAGAAAACACTAGTAGAAGAGAGAATTAGATAGAAACCAGAAACAGAGAGCAAATTAACTGAAGAAGTTGTTAACACTTGGAAAAAAATACTTTAATGACTCACAACTAAATGGCAATAATCAATAATAAGCATCCTTTTGTCTAAATGCTATCTTAACGGTAACATTAATCTCATTTCATCCTGAAAGTGGCTCAGGAAAAAATTTTTAAAGATGGGATCAAACTGTAATTATTATGGATGACTACGTAAGGTAATTCTTGACGATATGGAGAACAGCGGTTTATGAGGCTTCTAGCTGAACACTCCTCAAATGGCCAGTAGAAAGTAAGATATTATATTCTATTTGACCCAGGACTATACAGACTATGCCTGTTTTCCATCACAAGAATTAATAATAATCCCTTTCCCTCTCAAAAGTATTCCTGTGTGGACTAAAATTATATGATTACCCCCCAAACAACAAATTATCTATGAATTTCTCTGTTCTTCAAGTATTAGTGATAAACCACTTTTAATATTCAAGAATCCTTACTATTAATTTCATCTGGGTATCAACCCATAAAACTCTAACTGATTAGAATATGCCAGATTTCGTGACTTACTACTATTAATAGAAATCTATAGCAACTAAAAGTCAGTTGATGTTCCAAATTTCCTAGTGGTAATTTTCAAATGTTTTCTACTCATGCAATGTTCAGAACTTAACACATTGAGTAACAAATTATGTTGAGCTTGAAGTTACGGCAAATTGTTTACTGCTTGGTATTATTCAGCAAATGAATACATATACATTTTTATGTTCTTTAGCACTCCTAAACTGCAAATCCTTGTTTCTGAGTTAACATTTTATTGGCAGACAGTGGTTATATCCCTATAAGTCGTGAGTATTATTTTCTAGTTTGTTTATAGAAAGTAAATATGCATATAATAATCTTCCAATCAGGTATATGGTTAGAAAAGTAAAAGTCTTTGAATTTCTAATTTGCCAAATGGTTTGGAACCATTTGGAATATTAATTTTAGTATGTAATGCAGATATTATAATTTGCAAAGACATCTCAGAATACAATTAAAATAATTACTTTCTCATTTACAAAATGATCATAAAATATTTTAGTGTATGTATAATTGAATGTCTAGTTATAACTCTATATTAAGAGATAAGCTGTTTTGCAGCTTTGTATTTTAGCTCTACTTTCCAGCAATTTACATATTTGATATTACTTATAATAAAAACATTTCTTAAGGAATCATCAAAATTTTTAATCTTAGTGTGTAATTAGTATATAGAACATATTTTAAAAAGTCTTATGATTTAAATATGTTGGGAGAAAATGCTATGGATATTTTTTAAATGGAGTAAAAAAATACACTAAAGAAAAAGCCACTTTATTACCTTTTTCCATTTGATTACAAAAATAATCAAATGACACTTTGTTTGTTGTTTGTTTGTTTGAGATGGAGTCTCTCTCTGTCGCCCAGGCTGGAGTGCAGTGGCGCTATCTCGGCTCACTGCAAGCTCCGCCTCCTGGGTTCACACCATTCTCCTGCCTCAGCCTCCCGAGGAGCTGGGACTACAGACGCCCGCCACCACGCCTGGCCAATTTTTCGTATTTTTAGTAGAGACGGGGTTTCACCATTTTAGCCAGAATGGTCTCTATCTCCTGACCTCCTGATTCACCCGCCTCGGCCTCCCAAAGTGCTGGGATTATAGGCGTGAACCACCGAGACCAGCCGGCATTTTCTTTAGTTGACCATTTCTTTTCATGTCATGTCATTGAATATTCTTTGTTCCTATGTCCTTAAATAAAATCTGTTTAATTATATAGTGATATTTATAAGTAGACTTTGAATCATACACATGAAAAGATTGTGGTAACTATTTGGTTGGATAGTAGAAATAAAAAAGATACACAGCATTACGTATTTCTTTAGAAAAATTCACAATTCTGCAGTTCAAATTTAAGGTGTCTGCAAAGTCTCTCATATATACATTTACCTCCTCATAATGATTACCATATATATCTATATATGTGGTATATACTGTATATATTTTATATGTACTATATATGTATATGTACATCTATATCTATATATACCATATATGTATATATACATCTATATCTATATATACTGTATATGGTATGTACTACATATGTATATATACATATACACACCTAGAGAGATATATAGTTATATATATTTATACATATTATATATTATGTATTATATTATATATGGTATATTATATATTATATATAATTTGTTTTCTTTTTTCACACTCATGGAAACTCAGATGACTCAGCAACATTGCAAATACCTTTTCTATGTAATGCCATGTTTGTCATAAACAGATATGCTTGAATAAATCATTTTTATTTTTGTACTTCCTATTGATCTACTTGTTCATGTAAACTAGTTATGTTTCATAGTTTACCATATATGTGGTGTATATGTATATATACATATATGTATATATACTATATGTAGGGTATGTACTATACACTATATATGGTATGTATACTATATATGGTGCATACTATATATACATATATAACATAAAATATATACTATATATGTCATATATACACGTATATACCATATGGTAATATAAATACCATGGTAATATATATGATTATATATTGTATATATGATAATATATGTTATATATGGTTATATATTTATCTGTTAATCACTATGAGGAGGTAAATGTGATGCAGAACATGAAACCTAGATAACTTGGACAGTTGTCTTGAAAAAGGTTCCATGTCTAGTAAGTACCCACTGATTCTTCAAGCCTTTTAGTCTACAAAGAAAATTCATTAATGTTGTTTTTAATGCAAAAGATAACTTTTGAAGGAAAGGCTCTGAGTCAAGTGGAACTTGGATTAGTTTGTTTTCCAAATATTTATTTTTATTTATAATAACTCCAAGTGAGAACTGATCTAAGCTAGTAGACATATTTTCATTAAAATTAATAACTGATTTTTTAAATATTTATTTTTATTTTACATTCTGGGATACATATGCAGGATGTGCAAGGTTGTTACAAAGGTAAACGCATGCCATGGTGAATTGCTGCACCTGTCAACCCGTCTCTGAGGTATTAAGCTCTGCACGGGCATTAGCTATTTATCCTGATGCTCTCCCTCCCTCTGCCTGCTCTCACCGCGGACAGGACCCAGTGTATGTTGTTCCCCTTCCTGTGTCCATGTGTTCTCATTGTTCAGCTCCCACTTATAAGTGAGAAAAATGTTGTGCTTGGTTTTCTGTTTCTGTGTTAGTTTGCTGAGTATAATGACTTCCAGCTCCATTCACATGCCTTCAAAAGACATGATGTCATTGTTTTTTATGCTGCATAGCATTCCATGGTGTATATAAATCACATTTTCTTTATTCAGTCTCTCATTGATGGACATTTGGGTTGATTCTGTGTCTTTGCTATTGTGAATTGTGCTGCAATGACCATATGCATGCATATTTCTTTATAGTAAAATCATTTATATTTCTTTGGGTATATACCCAGTAATGCAATTGCTGGGTCAAATGGTATTTCTGGTTCTAGGTCTTTGAGAAATCACTACACTGTCTTCTTACACAACGGTTGAACTGATTTACATTCCCATCGACAGTGTAAAAGTGTTCCTATTTCTTCACAGACTTGCCAGCATCTGTTGTTTCTTGACATTTTAGTAATTGCTATTCTGACTGGCATGAGATGGTATTTAATTGTGGTTTTGATTTGCATTTCTCTAATGATCAGTGATGTTGTTGTTGTTGTTTTTTTTTCATATGGTTTTTGGCCACATAAATGTCTTCATTTGTAAAGTGCCTGTTCATGTCTTTTGCCCACTTCTTAATGGGATTTTTTTTTTCTTTTAAATTTGTTTAAGTTCCTTATAGATTCTAGATAATAGACCTTGGTTAGATGGATAGATTGCAAAAAATTTCTTCCATTCTGTAGGTTGTCTGCTCACTCTGATGATAATTTCTTTTGCTGTGCTGAACCTCTTACGTTTAATTAGATCCCATATGTCATTTTTTGCTTTTGTTGCAATTGTTTTTGGTGTTTTCTTCATGAAATCTTTGCCTGTACTTATGTCGTGAATGGTATTGCCTCAATTTTCTTAGACCGTTTTTACAGTTTTGCGTTTTACATTTAAGTCTTTAATCCATCTTGAACTAATGTTTGTATAAGATGTAAGGAAGGGGGCCCAGTTTCAATTTTCTGCATACAGCTGGCCAGTTTTCCCAATACCATTTATTAAATCAGGGATCCTTTTTCTATTGCTTGTTTTTGTCAGGTTTGTTGAAGATCAGATGGTTGTAGGTGTTTGTTCTCATTTCCAAGATCTCTATTATGTTCCATTGATCTATATGTCTGTTTTTGTACCAGTACCATGTTGCTTTGGTTACTGTAGCTTTTTAGCATAGTTTGAAGTTGGGTAGCATGATGTCTCCAGCTTTGTTCTTTTTCCTTAGGATGTTCTTGGCTATACAGACTCTTTTTTGGTTTCATATGAATATTAAATTAGATTTTTCTCATTCTGTGAAGAATGTCAATGGTAGTTTAATGGGATTAGCATTGTATCTATTAATTACATTGGACAGTGTGGCTGTTTTCACTATATTAATTCTTCCTATCCATGAGCATGGAATGTTTTTCCATTTGTTTATGTCCTCTCTTATTTCCTTGAGCAGCTGTTTGTAGTTCTCTTGAAACAAGCCCATTACTTTCCTTGTTAGCTGTATTCCTAGGTATATTATTCTCTTTTTTAGCAATTGTGAATGGGATTTCATTCATAATTTAGCTCTCTGCTTATCTATTGGTGTAAAAATATGGAATGCTTCATGAATTTATGTGTTATCCTTGTACAGGAGCCATGCTAGTCTTCTCTGTATCATTCCAATATTATTATATGTGCTGCCAAAGTGAGCACAACTTTGATTCTTTATTCATCATTTCATTCTCTAAATTCAATTTGGGAAGAACAAATGTGAGGCTAACATTGGGGATATGAGAAACTTTTCTAAACATTCTAGAAATTTATTTTCACCAAATTATGTAACAGAGGGCACAATGTGGACAAGATTTTTTTAAAAACAAACTTTATGAGTTTTGTAAGAATGCTGATACAGTATATTTTCACGTCAATATAATTTTGTAAATTAATGTTTATTTTTGTAGCAAATACAATATGTAATTTTAATACACCACATAACTTTGTAATTACTATTCCACCAAATCAATCTTTCCAAATAGAAATAGAGAAATAATGAATAATATGTGATCATAGAGAAAAATCAATGAAACTGGAATATAACAGATTTATTTTGTTTAGCTATGAAAATTGTGATCTTACAGACTGGGTCCTCTCAAAGACTTGTTATTATGGCTTTTTAAATTCTCATTATTTTTCATTTTGGGCAAAGGGATTTATTCTGCTTAGGAGACTATTTAGTTGCTGGTTAGTATGGAAGTAAAGAATTTGGATAAGGCAATCTGGGACATCATGCCTTGGAATTTTTCCAGACTGTAGGCTTAAGTAAAGAAGAAAGATGTTCATGTCTGTATGATGTATCATAATTTACTAGCATAAACAAAGAAGAAAAGATTGAAAAATGGTCTCCATGTATATTAAGCTCTGCTGTAACACTTGCTTATAAATACAAATTTATTCCGAGGCAATTGATATACTAATGAACAATTTTAGAATAATGCAAATTTCACATTTGCTTATGCATTATTTCATGTGTGGGAAATTAAATGAATATGGAAAATTGCTCACAACCAAATCAATTCACAGACACACATAGACACAAATACACACACCATACCTCTTAAACATCTACCCTACCATTGTGTCACATGATCTTATAGCATAACACTCCATCAAATTTCAGATTATCATCCATCCATCATTTCAGAATAACTCACAAGCTGCAATCCTTCCACAAGTAAACTTCAGGTATTTTCTATATATTATGGATTTATTAAAAAATGATCATATGTAAAACTCTGGGACACTTAATTAGGATTCTGCACTATAAAAATGTGTTTTTCTAAGTTTTTAACATTATTCCATAAGCCCTCTAGTTTTCTCAGTGCACAGTTTTGCATAAGAACTTATATTTTGTGCTAGAGCACAAAGTGATTATAGCAAAACTGATCACAGAAAACTACATAGATGTACTTTGCATATAAAATAGCAAGAGATTCCAAACATTTTCACAACTCAACTCAAATGGAAGAACATTAATAAAATAAATTCAGGATTCCAAAATGGCAGCATAGAAGAAAACTGTCTTCTCTCTCCACAAAGAAAACCAAAACCAAATATACAGCATTGAGTTTATCACCAGAAATAACTCAGGGCTCAAAATGAAGAAAGGATAGTTTGTGGGGTCACAGAGAAGTGAAAAATCTCTGAGGAGGTGGTAAGTGAATTGGACTTCCACATACATAACGCTTGCACGCTCATTCTGCCCAGCACCAAGGGTGCAGAAAATTTTCCACCAACTCATTGTTTCTACACTGTAAAAAGTTAGATGAACGTGAACAACCAGCTTCCCCATCCTGTTCAGTTCCCTTGTAGGATATCTATGTTGCCTTAATACATAGGAAGCAGTGTGAGTGCCTGAAGACAGTTGTATCACTGAAGACAAGAAGAGAAAATGGGTGAAGATGGGACTACCATCCTCAGCCCCGGAAACAAAAATAAGAAGCACACAAATTAATCAATCAATTAATTAATTAAATTAATTCAGAAATTAAAGTCTTAACTAAAAATTCCCAGCAGAAACATGAAAATATTCATATATAACTATCTATCTATCTATGAATGATATGTGATATGTGACATTTGATATATAGGTATAAGTATGTAAGTTTATATATTTATATTTATATATGTATATGCTGTTAACTTGGTTACATTCACGCATGCCTGTAAGACTAGAAAGAAGCACCGATGATCTTTTTATATTAATCTCACAAATACACACACAAAAACAACCTTAAAAAAATCTATGAACTTGTGATAACATACATGCTAATTAACAGTAATATCTGAGCCATATGTTGTAAGTAATAAAAACAATCACACTTATAGATCAATGTAATAATTGAAGGTTTTAAAAACAGGACATAAGAATTTATGAAGGTTTAATATTTCATAAGACACTATTGTTTTAATGGCATTTACAAGTCCAGCAGTCTTGATGACAAAAACTAAAACATTTACATAATTAATAGCAAAAATCAGAGGTTAAAAAACTAATTCATAATCAGCCAGGGAGAGTAAATATTTTCAGTTTTGTAAGCTGCATGGTCTCTGCCATAACTACTCAGTTCTGCCTTTCTAGCAAGAAGCAATCAGAGACAATACGTAAACAATTTGGTATGACAATGTTCCAATTAAATTTTATTGATAGAAACAAGCAGCCTGACTGGACTTCAATTCATTGATGCCTGGTGCAAACCATAATCATTTAATTTATTACAAATATGACAATTACTAACATTTGAATTGATATTCGAAATTTAGAGAGTTCTATCACATACTGTTTTAAATTTAAAACTTACCAAATCTTCAGCATATGTATACTATTATTAATTCTAGATGAAGACATTGTATCTTGATCAGGTTGAATAATTTGATTAAATACCACAAAATTATATAGTTATGAATTAGAAACAAAAAATGATAATTTTAACTCACTATTATTCTCATTACTATGCTAAAGAAGCTATGTAGTTTACTGGAAAATAAGACATATTAGTACTTAGGGAAAATTATTTTAAATTTATGTTTTAAATTATATTTCTGAAATGGTGATTTAAGTAGAAGATATCGAATAACAGGTTAGATAAACAGCTCATTAATATTATACTCACCTCTCATGGTTCGGGCATCAGATAGAAAGATTTATCTGGTACACTATATAAGGTCATGGCAAGAATCACAATATAAAACCAGATATTTAAACAGCAAACATTTTTAAGCCCTATTAAAATATTTAAGAATAAAATACTCAAGTAAAGAATTAACTTAAACTTTGGACACAATGCTTGGCATATAATCCAACTAATAGAACCTAATGACTATAATCACTAAGTATAACCATGTGTAACTTTTTTGAAAATAAATATTTGCAATACTATTACAAATTATCAGAAAATGTAAGATAGCTTTTTTTTGATTAAGCTAAATTTTAAATAAAAATAAAATAATAATACATTATTGGACTGTTTGCTCTAACATTTCAATTTTGTTTGCTACATCATATTCAGAATATTGATGACTGGGGCTGTTGTCAAATGAACTACTCACCTGTAATCTATTACTATAAAAATGGCATGTAATAGATTTTTACTCAGGTACCTTTACCAGCCAATATTCTTTTAGAATTTCAAAAGTACATTGTAATATACAATTGAAATATCTTTCATTATTAAGCTTGATGTTTGAGATATATTCCACAAATTTTGAATCTCATATTGATATATTGAATGAACTGATACTTTATTTCATAAATCTTATAACCATTTATATAATACAGAATTATTCCCCAGAATAAAAATAATCTTGTTGCTATTCAAATCTGTTTTCTTATAATTATGTTGAACATATTTTAAATTTTAAAATTGTGATTTTTTATTCTTATAAAAATATGTTATTGCTGTGATTTTCTTTATAAACTTTTCTGCAGATTAAATATATAGGATGTTTCCAAATATATAAGAATATTACTCAATAAAAGATAGTTTTGACAACCTATGGGTATTAAGATAGATTTGCAAATATAAAAAAAATTTTATTTAATGTAGAGCATTTCATCACATTACCACTTCTATTAGACTTTGAAATTATTTCACTAAATTTTCATTTCCAAGTGTGTCACTTTTAAGTTGTAGGTAAATGTAAAAATAACCAAAATAAGACATTTTTAAAACCGTTTAGAAATCTAATAATAAAGACATTGTCTAGGATGTATAACAATATAATTTATTAATACATTTGTTAATAGATCTATGCTTCTTAAAAATTATTGAAAGTTTTTTGTTTGTTTGTTTGTTTTTTCCCTCAAAGCAAGCCTGTTCAACAATTGGGCCACATGTGGCCCAGGACAGCTTTGAATACAGTCCAACACAAACTTGTAAACTTTCTAAAAACATTGAGATTTTGTTGAGGTTTTCCTTTCTCTTTTTTTTTTTTTTTTTTTTTTTTTTTTGGCTTATCAGCTATTGTTAGTGTTAGTGTATTTTATTTGTGACACAAGGCAATTTTTCTTCTTCCAACGTGGCCTAGGGAGGCCAAAAGTTTGGATGGACACTTCTGTCTTCAGGGATTATTCTGCTCAGTTTTATCAATCATTGAAGGCTATGTACATCATGTTGTCCTGGTATATTTTGGTTTCAGGAAGCATAGAATTATCTTGAACAGAGTAATGTAAGAAAATTTTCTGTTCTTGTTTCAGAGGTAGGAAAAGCTGGAGGACAAGAGTTCCGTGTGAAGAGATATGAGGGTGGACTCAGAGAGTGCACCATTCTCTCTTCCAATCAGTGATGGTGCCCTGCTCTAGCGAAGCAGGGAATGAGTGCCGGATTTTAGACTTTGAACACCAGTGGCAAGTTAGGTTATCCGCAGAATTGTACATCTGGTATCCTCCCAGCTTTTATTGTTTCTTTGTTAAGTACTAACCTGATTTACATGGACTTTTGACAGTTTTGAAAGATATTTGCTTCTTTCCCAAAATCAAATTACCACTGCGTGAAAATATGACTTACAGAATGGAATTATGATGAGCAAGCGGGCAGAAGAGAAATTAAAAACACAGAAGCAGCCAGAGATGCTGTGCTCCAGTAATAGAGAAAGATGGCATAAAAGTGGTAGAACGGAATTTTTTGGACAAAAATATTACTAGCAGGAAATTCCTGAAAATATTGTGGAAGGAATCCAAGGATAATATGTGAGTTGCTTGTTTATCTGTGCTTAAAGAACGCAGAATTGGTGTGATTTTAACATTAAGGAGACTCTGACATTAATTTATAACTCAAAATGTTACTGTGGCTCAATTGCTTATGCTCCAAATTTCCACTAAAATATACCGTTAAACTTTATATGATGTTTATATATCTATTTTCTTAAAACTAAACATTTTTCTAAAAAAGCTGCAAATGGAAATGCTCTTGCTCCTCACCAATGTGTCTTTTCTTTTCTTCACAGGCACACAAGTTAGTACATGTTCCAGCTTCCATCACTGTTGGATAGTCATATAACTCTGTCTTAGCTAGTGAGATGTTGATAGAAATGATTCATACCTTTTCCATGCACAAGCCATAAAATCATCTTTGGAATAGCTTTCCTCTCCCTCACCTACTGGCAGCCTTGGAGGTCAAGTGTTCTAGAGTGCTTAGCTATATGGTAGAGGACAGTGGTAGAACAAAAAATTAACCACTATCTTATTAGCATGATGATGTTTTAGCAATTATATGTCATTCAGGCCTAGCCTTGCCCATATTATTGCTCATACAATAATAAATCATGTTACTAAATTTTCTCAAGCTTTTAAACTTTTTCTGTGTTGTGGTCCTAATCATAGAACACTTAATTCCAGTGTATAGTGAATTTGTCATCTTCCATGTACTTCAGTCAATCAGAAATAAAAAGGGCCTCCATATATTAAAAAGGAATCAAGGCAAGGAAATAAAGTGTGTGCCAATACCAAACAATAACCATTCTTATAGTTCAGTCTCATTTTATAATTTATTTTCTCTGGCAACAATATATTTTAAGGTCAGTGCTTAACGTGATAATATTAATTGGTCTTTTTATTTTCATGCATGGACCCTAAAATATAAGATTGTTCTATATCCTCGTCTTTGTTTATTGTTCCCTAATATTGCCTTGTCTTTGATTTTCTAAATGTTTTTTGTTCTCCCCCCAAAAAAGATAACAAAAATTATAGGCACAGAACTCTCAAACTATTAATTGGGAAGGTGATTTTCAAGTGAGGGTTCTTCCTTCTCTTATGACTGGCTCAGGTTTTCTCACTCAGCAACACAGCCCATCCATAGTCCATGAAGAAACCATGTCCTGCGTGGATCATGTCACTTCCCACTCCCTTTTCCTGAATCTGGTTCCCTTTAAGTCTTGTGCCCCTCTGGATGACTGTCTCTCTTTTCATTATCTTTTGTCTCATACTGATGGCTGGTGGAACTGGCTTTAGCAGTAGAGGGAAGGTGGGAAGAGACTTTTGGGAAGATATTGAACATATGCACAGTGTTTAGCCCTTTCACTATATCCAAATTAATCGACTTCTGGGCACCAAATCTAAACTCTTATTCTGAATATATCTCTCCAACTTTTTTTATTGTGGCCTGCTGTCAGCCAAGCCCAAAACAAGAAAAATAAAATAAAATTTTCACATTATCCCCCTATGGATTTGTTGATCCCTTGCAAAAAGCAGGACTGTTTGCTTCTTTCTTGGTGGTAAATGAGGATTGCATTACTAATCAATCTTCTCTTATGTCAGGAATTGCTGAGGATATTTCTTTCAGGCACTTTACCAGTCTTTTTCCAAGATTCATCTGCTAAACCTACCCAAATGCTGAACCTCTGGATTGAACTCTCTGGAAGTGTGCTTATTTCTTTCTACAGATGTGGTTGTGATTCAGTCTCACCTGAAATAATTTTTTTTTTTTTTTTTTTTTTTTTTTTTGGTGTGGGGAGTTATTACTCAGGAATTTCTGACTGCATATAATTCTTTATATATCTCTTTTGTTTCTTGATGCAGACAAGAGCCTGTTACTACTGGCACTGGAGAAATTGTTACCAGACAAATTAGTTACTCTCTATCTACTGACCCTTTCATAGTTTAGATGTTAATAAATACACTTTAACAACCCTAGTTCAGTATTTAATTGCTCTAAAATAAGCCATAGCCTATCAAAAGAGCCTCCTTTTTAGTAATCAGACATTTTTTTCCATATGAATTCTCTAGCATGATCCATTCTCTGCACTACAGTTTGCATAAATACACCTGTTGTCTCTTTTATTTTATTTATTTATTTATTTATATTATTTTTGCTGTACTAGTTTGACTGTTTTCTATTAAGTTGCATTATGTTGAGCAATTATAGTACCTAGATGGCTTTTAATCCAAAATGTATTATTTAGTTGAGTTTCATGTCAGTTGGCAGTGTCTTTCATATCTCTTTGTAAAACATATTTAAATATTATTGAGCAGCCATAATTGACCACCGTATAAAAAAATTTGTGGAGTGTGTAATAAAATTGCTGGCAGGTGTCTCCTGATGGTAATATATACACATACTCAGAAACCCACATATTTATTCAATTTTCTTTTTCTTCCCTGGGCATAGACAACTGAACATGTTTAATAAATCTATATTCCAACTCAGATTATGACAAAATATTTTCTGTAATAACCAAGTTGATATCATTTTCCGTCATCTGCAGAAGTCTATCAAGATAACTTAAACCAATTGTTTTCTACAATATGGGAAGACAAGGATAAAAAGAAGACAAGGACAATTTCAGTATTTAAAATAAGAAAAATTTTGGACCTACAGTGTCAATAAGTACAATATGTCCCTATGAAGCAATAAAATGGTTTGACAAAATGAGTGTTTTGTCCAGTTTCTGACTTTCTGCTTGGAAAGAGGGAACATATGCAATGTATACATTGTATGTGATGGTCTTAATATTCTTTAGAAAAACTATGTTAAAGTAAGAATGTTTTCTGCTGAGTTAATTAGACAGAAATTTCTTATTTTTTTAGGACCTTTTCTACCTTGGATGAGAGGAATCAGGCCACAGTGAACTCTGACATTTGTTTTAACTTCAGTTATCTACAGCCAATATACATTAACCTCAGAACCATGCTGAGGCATTTATAACACATAGCAAGTTTCTCTCGTGATCCTTTTAAGGAAAATTGAATTACCATATATGATACTTCTATAGAACTGTATCTGTAATTTTAAACAAATTTATTTTGCTCCTGAATAATAGATCTGTGCTTTCCTCTGGAATGGTCATCTGTTTTTACTGCCCATTGGATGCAGTTTCAAGACTCACCAGCTCTTCACCTTCCATGTGTAATAGCAATAAGAAAGCTAAAATAATTTAACACTGTTTTTATGTCTCCTACATGTTGTATACTATAGGGATAATCACAGGCTATGACTGCAATGCCATCCTCCATGGACACTGCCATTTTTTAGACCTCATACTCTTGATTAATGGTGATTTCAGTACCTTTTAACAGTTTTATTGATGGATGATTTACAAAACATAAAGTTCATCGCATCATAAGTTTAAAATTCAATGATTTAATACATTTGTAGAGTTGTGCAACCAACAACACAGTTCAGGTTTGGAATATTTCCTTACCCCAAAAGCTCCCTTGTATTAATTTTCCTTAACCCCTGCTTCTCCTATTAGCTCAAGGCAAGAGCTTATCTGTTTTCTTTTTCTTTTATCTTTTCTAAAGCTTTCATATAAATGGAACATACAATGTGTACTATTTTGGATCTGAGTTCCTTTACTCATTCATAATATTTTTGAGATTCCTCTAAGTTGTTCTGTATATCAGTAGTTACTCCTTTTAATTTGCTGAATAATATTTTATTGTATTGATATACCACATTTTGTTTATCCCTCCACAAGTTGAAGAGCATTTGAATTGTGTCCAGTTTTATGACTATTGTCAATAACACTTTCTAAACACATATGTACTTGTCTTTCCTTGGATATATATTTGGTTGTAGGGTAAATTTATATTTAACGTTTTAAGAAACTAACTGTTCCTGAAATGGATGTGCAATTTTACATTAACCTCAGAGTAATAGAATGATTTGAGTTTCTTTACAGCTTTACTTTGTTTGCTTGTTTGTATAACAATTCTAATAATATATAGAAATATATTCTTGGGGATTTTTTTATTTTCCTAATTAATAATGATGTTGAACATCTTTCCACATGCTTATTAACCATTAATAAACAAAATAAGAAAAAATTGGATTTCAAAGTTACTTTTCTCTTTTTTTCAATCTTCTGGGACTCCATTTGCAATTATGCTAAAATATTTGATGTTTTATTACAGGTCTGTGAGGTTCTGTTTATTTTTTAGGCTCAAACTTGTTTTTTCTCTCTGTATTTCACATTTTTAAAGTCAATTTCCAGTCATCAATTCTTTTCTGACATTACGAATCTAAAGTTGGTTTACCTTAGTTGATTTTTTAATTTTACTTATTGTATTCTTAAATTCTACAGTTTCCCTTTCTTTCTATTATTTCTATGCCCTCATTAGAAGTGCAATTTGTTGATTTATTGTTGCCATACTTTTATTTGTTTTCAGGCATTTTTCTTTTTCATTTATCAATTTTGCATAAATTTATCTGTGGCATTCTTTTTGAAAACTAAGTACACTAATCAATGGATAGACATCAGGTCTTGCTGCTGCATTTGCTTCAATTATTAAATTGAATGGAAAGATTGTTTTTCTGCAAGAATAATATAACACTTCTATTTCTCCTTCAACTTGGTATCCCCAGTTTCTTTATTATTTACCTAAACACATATGTAACCTATAGATTATGCAGCATTGCCAGAATTGCTGAATGAATCATTAACTTATTCAATTCTTTACTATTTTTATCATACACCTTCTAAAAATAATTTCCTTCTGGGAGAATTGCTAATCTTCTTCCAGCAATGCAAATAACCATGTCTGCAAGCTGAGTTTTTTATTGTATTGCATCAAATGGCTCAATTTTCCTACCGAGAATTATTCATAATTGAACTAAGCTGTCCTTTTAGTATTATGCCAGAATTCTTGTATTGTACTCATTCTCATACAAGTTACCATTTTGCAACCCTGAAGTGTTCATTATATTACCTATTGTATTAAGCATATAAGATTACAAAATTGTATTGTGATAATATGTAAAAAAGCATCCCTCCTTTCAAGTGACTTGTTACCTGATATATGTGTAAGACAGTTATGTGTTATGGAACAGAATCCATAACCTGGGTACAGTAATGCCACAAAAGAATACAAGGACAAGTCGGTATGTAACCTCATTCATTTTAAACTGTTTACATTACATTTTGCAGTTAGGAAAAGAGTAAAAGACAGTGAGTTAAATTGCAAAATACAATATAATATGTCTAGGTTTTACTATAAAAGAACAAAGAAACACAAAATTGGTAACATGCTCACTTTTCTTCCTGAATTTCTAATACTATTGTCCTAATTTAGTGGGGTGAATATTCTACATAGCATTCCCAGAATATAATGGGCTATAATGCTTTGACATCCATTAGACCACCTTTTTTTTTTTTCCTCCAGTGGGATTTAGATCTTTCAATAAACTTCGCTCTCTCTGAGTCATGGCTTTGGGTGTGCAAATTATTACAGCAATTGAACTCATATAATTATATAATATGTTTTCTTCCAGAGGTATGGCATACAAACATGCCCACTAGGATACTTAGCATTTATACCACAGTTAGTAACAAACATTTAAAAACTCAAGCAAATAAACAAAGGCAATAACAGTTTCAAGGGCCCCTTGTATCAAGCAAGGGCCAGTACTATCTCTTGTTCTTTGCTAAAAAGTTTGCAAAACAGTTGTTTTTCTTTTAATACTATGTAGCCTAACTACAAATGAGTACAAACCAATTATACAACCTCAAATGCAATCTTTTCACTTTAAAGTAAGAATTGCATTCTGAAGAGATTGATAAAAATAAGTGTGAACAAACCATCGAAGATTAAATACAATGACCACAACCACTGTGATACAGACCTTGTTTTGTTTTGTAGCAGTGAGAAACTTTTATTCTCCTGTAAGTGGGTGTAACAATATTATGTACCACATCTTTTTAATCTAGTGTTATGATATTGAAATGTTGATGATATTATACCTTATATTTAGTGAAAACTTACTCTGAAATTTCTATCTAAATAGTTCTTAATAAGAGTCATACTAACACTAATAATAATAGCAAACACTTATATAGCACTAGCATGCCCCTTGGTACTACTGCAAGAGCTTTACATATGTTAAACATTGTAAAGTCATTTAAAATTATTTCTTAAATTTAAAAATGCATTTTTTTTTCAAAAGACACACTGGCCTTTGCACCTATAACAAAATATAGATAGTTTAAACAGGACAAATTAAGAGAACACATTTTAATGTTTAGGCTGTACATATGAAAAAGTTGAATACTGAAAGAATATTTGCTTTATCTTCAATGTATATTATTCCATAAGCCATAGCTGTAACAAATTTTTTTGCACATAGACAGCAATTAATAGAAAATAAATATCTCTTTTGTATTACATCCGATTCCAAAAGGGACACAGACACTATTAAAAAGTATTATATATATATATATATATATATATATATATATATATATATATAGTATCTATATACATTGCACATATATGTCTATACATATATACAGTGCACGAAAAATATTTTAATCAAGTCACATTGTTTACAATGTGCAGCAGTAGTCTGTAAAATATGCTATTGAAGAGCAAAATATCAGATAATTTCTATTAAGCCTCTAACAGTTTATTTATAAATTGCTGTGTCTGTTCAAGGCTTATAAATTCAAGAAACCCGCAAAAATATTTCAGAGAAGAAATAATAACTTAAGTAAAATATTTCATAAGTAAAATCCCTAGTCATGGAAAAGAAAAACAAGAATAGTTGACTCCCTACTTCACAAATGTTAGCATGTAACAATGGCATAGAAAAAGATGTCTAACCTATCTCTATTTTTGTATTAGACTCAAAGTCAACATTCTCACATACAACACAAAGAGTTTCACAAAGAATTTTTCCCTGTTAGGGAGAGCTATTTACATATTAGAGTGACTTATAGCCATGAAACCTCTTCCTTCAAAAGTCCTTAAAATGCAAGAAGTTACCATCTCTTCTTCGTGCCTAACTTATGATTTTGCCCTAAGTATGACCTAGACAACTTTTCATGGATCATTGTCAGTCAAATTTAGTTATTTATTGTTTATGGTGAGTTGTGCCCTAGCTTGACTAGTTATGAAATAATGAAAATTTGGGAGTAAGTTATTTCATGTAGTCTACAATTAAGATATTCTGGAGAAAGATTCCATAAACTGTACTATTTTTGGTAGATATCCACAACAAATAATTTAACACTAAAGAGTAAAAGAAAGTTTTCCAAGTCATGATACCATTACAACAATTTAAGACAGCCATTTAATTACAAGAATGTATAATTGCAGTGAAGTCTGATTGGATGGGAGGAAAGACTTATTCTGAATATATAAGAAGGTGATATACTATTTAAAATGCCCATCCCATCTTCTATTGGCATAACTTTCACCTGTTGTTTTTTTAAATCTGCAAAACTACATTTAAAATTAGATTTTCTGAAGCAAGAAAAAAATTATTCTTTTTTTAAATATGTCTTGATAATATATTGTGGAAATAAATGAAGACTACACACATGCGAAAAGAAGCAAAGTTTATTTATTCATTCAGTTTGCAAGTGAGTCAGCATCATCATTTTGATTTGGCAAAAACTCAAACTCAGACAGAGAATTGAGAAAGCTTTATAGTGTAAAAAAGGGAAGCCATCAAGTATACTCTGATTGGAGGTTGCTGTCTTGGGGAAGGTGGAGATGACTTATGTCTGGAAGCTAAGAGTAGAAGAAGGTCATCTTACGTGATTGGTTAGTGCAGTATATTTGGCTTTCTCTTGATGGTCCTGAAGTGAAAACTGGAGGCAGGGAGCAAAAATGAACTCAAGTCAGTTAGACCAAGTGTAGACACTCTGGAGCTGATTGCTGCATAGGTTGTGGATTGGATTCCTGGGCTGATTGTTGAGGCTGTCAGTCAGTTATCTTTGTATATATGGTCTCATCATTGCACATTTATATATTTATTCCCTAATCATAATGCTGTTACTTTAATTTTGTATACTTTAAAACATATGTGAACTTTTTATTTTTTAAATTTGTGTAGGTACATAATAGGTGTATATATTCATAGCACTTTAAAAACCTCATTTTAGATCTATGATAAATGTGTCTGAAAAAATAATATAACCACATATATGTGCATACAACATAAATGACAGAAGAATCAAATATCCTTGCTGTACTGTTGCTCAACATCACCACAGCCATCTCTTTATTTTTATCCATGAGGATTACTTCTCCGAAATCTAATTTAAACATCAAAAACTGGTTATTTGTGAGCAAAGCCTCCAATTTCTCTGCCTGCCACCATCCCCTAAATATCTACATTACTATATTGCATATAAATTCATATCCCATTTTGCTCACTTTCAGGGAAAATGCCGCATAAGTTTTCAGTGCTATGCCTTTTATGCAAGGATCAACCATTTAAATTACTTTGGCCATGAAAAAATGGTGAAAGTGATGGTGTACCCATACCTAGCAGAGGATCAAAATACAAATGATTTGAGGAATTTTTGTTTGTCACCCAGTGATGCTACCACTGCTATGAGAAGGACTTGCCTATACTAAACTTCTGGCTTCAGGAGAAAGAGAACACATGAAAAACCAGGCAAAATGCAGATACATAACTAAGTTCAACAAATATTAGCCAAAATCAATGTAGATTGGTGAAGCCATGCCATAGCCTACATACAGATGTTGTATGCTATGTTTTGGGTATATTTTTACAAAGCAAAGTCTGACGTACAGATTGAAAATTGCCCTGAAGTTATATGAGTTTCTCTCTATATCAAGAAGTACATACCCCTGAATTTCTCCCTGCTACTGCAAAAGATTTTAGTCTCCTGAGACTTCACATACCATGAGAATTAGATCTTTAGACATATGTCTAATAGATTCCATTGATTTGAAGCGATAAACATTTTTTCTCTTACTTGCCAGACAGAGCCAAATGGTTACACCCTGTACTAGGTCCCTAGGTTAAGCCCCTGAGGGAAAGAGCCTAGAGAGTTATTTCTCTGTGTATTTATATGTCAAAGGGAATAAAGCCATTGAATGTGAAGTTGTCTTTATGCCCTAAAAACTCAGACACATTCAGCTTTCTGGTTACTACAGAAAATCTTTGTACATACTATAGGTTTGGAATAAAGACTCAGGTCCATTACTTTTCCAAAGAGATCCTTTCAGGTGGAGTTTGGGTAAACTGTCTCCTTCTCCTTGTAAGCAGAGCATACTTTTATCCTGTAGAGTACCTGGCTTGCCTATAGAGTACCTGGCTACTTTTGTAGGGAGAATTACATTGAATTCTCATTGCATCATCCCAGCAGTAAGCATGAGAACAAAGGGGTAGACAATGCACTCATTATTTACTGTGAGTAATAAAGAACAAATCTGTCTCTGTCAGGCATAATGTGTTTGCATTTAGGATAAAATTACAAAAAATGAATATTCAAAAGCCAATAGCTTAACGTAATTACTTGAAACAAGATAGAATTTAACCCTTAAAAATACAACAATCTTCAGTTTTTAGATCTGAGCCAGTTCTGTATGCTTTATGCTATGAGAGTTTTAGGAAAAAAAAAAAAAAATATGTATTTCTGTGCAGTAGTGGACAAAAAGAAGTAATCCTTAAACCAACCATTTAACCAATGGAATTAGAATTAGGCTATGGTAGACTAGATGCTCACAAAAACAACACTGTTTTTGAATGTTTAGAATGGAAAACAGTATACTAACAAACACATTCTAATACTGATAAGCCATATGGTAAGATTCAGTTTAATACAATTTAAACTAAAATATGTAGGTCAAAATTTCCCTATGAAATATATACACAAATGTAAGGAAAATACAACAACATAAGAAATAATACTACCTAACAGGGTCTAGAATAATGTTAAAGGCCTTTTATACAAATAAATGAAGAAATGAATGAATAAATAAATATAAGAGCCCCTGAGTATAGAAATAATAATGTAGGAGAACAACTAATCAAAGAATGATGAATAAACAGTGACTAAGATTTTAGCAATTTTGATTGACATTTTTCACATGGAGAAAAACATGACTCCCGAAACTGAAGTCACGAATTAATCACAAATGACAAATGAGAAGTAAGTTGTCATTAAGAACCATTGACTCAGGATTTAATGTTTAAGAAATACAAGCTAAGATAAACAATGTGTAAATATGAGGGCTTACATTTTTTGGAAATAAAAAGCCATAGTTTTGGTACCCACTTGTTCCTGGCAAATTACTATAGGAAATGAGAAATAACAAATGAGCTTAATAAAACAGTACAGAATCTCCTTCAAGAAATCAAGGAGGGTAAACCCATTGTAGAAATTAAGCAAAAATAAAGACGTAAGAGATAATGAACAACACAATCAATTCAGGAACTTCTTAAAAGGGAAAATAATTGGCACAGAAGAATTGTGAGAAAGCAGCATTGAGAAACATGCAGCAAATTGGGACATAAGTTTGGGTTTTTATTTTATCTGACTCAGAAAAGTCTTGCTCATGACCACGAGGGGTTTTGTGTTTTCAAGCTAAGCTGTAGGTTGTCTGATTGATTGCCTTCAGGAAGTCAACAGAAATGCATCTTTCCTTCTAAGAGTATTTATATTATCTCATTTATTTTCTGTTTTAAAAGGTGAGATTATAAAATAGTAGGAGTAGATTTTTTTGTTTGTTTTGCTTTTTTTTTTTTTTCTTCTTTTGAGACAGAGTCTCACTCTTGTTGCCCAGGCTGGAGTTCAGTGGCGGGACCTCTGCTCACTGCAACCTCCGTCTCCCAGATTCAAGTGTTTCTCCTGCCTCAGCCTCCCAAGTATCTGGGATTTCAGGCCCCCACTACCACGCCCGGCTAATTTTTTGTATTTTTAGTAGAGATGGGGTTTCACCATGTTGGCCAGGCTGGTCTCAAACTCCTGACTTCAGGTGATCCACCCCGCTTAGCCCCCCAAAGTCCTGGGATTACAGGCTTGAGCCAACGCAACCGGCCCTCGAGTAGTTTTATATTATGATTCATGAAATTAATGTTATGTATATGTGTATATTTAGATACTTGATAAATAAAGTTAAAATTTCAGGTTATGGGAGGTGCAGAGACAACGTATTCTGAAGTATACCCAAGTAGGAATTGAATTTGCTAATAAAAGGCCCTAATAACGTATAGATTGAATCATTATAAAGCCTAAAAGGAAAAAGTTATTTCTAAGGTTAATGATTCCAATTATTTCATTTTCTCTTTCTCTCATTCTTCTGTTCTGCCTCTCTACTTACTCTTTTCACTTCAAAATGCTTTTTTCAAAATAATGAAGACATTTGCAGAAATTCATAGTAAATACAAACCCTGGGGATCACATACATTAAAATATGTAATTACATATTCTTATTTTACTATAGATACATGAATTGGCTCTTACTTGATGACCGATGTCCAGAGCCATGAGGCCCGGAATTAGCCGACCTCTGTTGCTTGATCTCCGCAAAGTAGAGACAAGACGGCACATTTCCGGGTTCTTTATTTACAAACCCTTCCCGAGCGCGCCCAAAGCTTTTCCTGCGCGCGCCTAAGTTTCTCCCGCGCGCGCCAACCTTTCCCGCGCGCGCGCAAACATTTTCCCGCCCAGGAAGATATGCAGCCCAGGGCGCAGGCGCGATTCCGCGCCAGGGAAAAGTACAAACCCACTGCGCATGCGCGATTCTAATTTGCGAAGACCCGCCCCCCGTCACCGCCCTGGCCCAACCTCTTCCCCTGCCAGCCTATATAAGGCATGACCCTACACTCAATAAACGAGACTTGATCAGGCTATTTGTCTTGTCTCCATTTCTCGTGTTTTCTTGTCTCCTCCATTCCCACTCCCCCTTCCAGGGCCCCTTCGACTGTCCTGCAGGTCGGGACAGACCGATATTCAATTCTGGCTTATTAATTTGCTTAAAGATTCACTCTTAAAATTATGTTATCATTCTGATTCACTTCTCACAGAAATCATAAGGGGTAGCTGTTAGCGGGGAAAGAGCTCCATCAACTTAACTGTTTATATAGCCTGAGAATTTTAAGATCCCTATTCCCAATGTTGTATTTCATATTCCCACCATGACCACCCCCCAAAGAAAAACATTGAAAAAGACATTTTCTGATCACTGTATACTATAATGATTCAAAATCCATAAAAGAGAATGCAAAATACATTTCTTAGTTATATGATGCTATAACTATGTCCAAGTCTTTATGCTCACCCAATTTATCTATGAACACATCAGCTACCTTAATTTTGTTTTCCTCAACCACAGGCTCAACTATACCTACAGATGAGCGTGGCCATCTAAAACTCTTAAGACACTCTTAAGTGAGGCTAAGGAAACCTTAGCAATACAAAGTCAAAAGTGCATAATAATAAAAACAATGAATGAAAACATTACAAAAAGCTCTACTGCAGGTCTGTTGACTTTCCTTGTTTAGGAAGTTGCATAAAAGTGCAAATTATACTTAGAATATAAAAGATGACTCATCGTTATGCACACTAACATTTTCCCTCTTGGATCTTAGGTAATTTGAGGAACAACTTGGTGTCATTTGCATCCTATTCCAGAAGACAAATCTGCTGCTATTTTATCCAGTATTTTACTGTAAGATTTGTTTTGCTTTCTACCTTATTTTTCTCACCTCAAATTTTTAATCACTTTAATTGATTTTGCCCTATTTGCAAGTTTATTTGGAAAACACTAAAAGAGATATTACTTTAGAAAATGGACTTTTCTCAGCTGTAGCATTAGTATGTATTTTGAAAAAGATTAGCAAATATTTTTTTCTTTGCTATTTAAATACAGAGGTCTAACATATTTCCAAATGTCTTGGACCTATAGTACTATTTGTGCTCCCATATTTGATAGTTTTACAGGATATTAATCTATCAGAAAAAAATAAAAACTTTACAAAATCAGATTCAATTCTTCAAAATGGGAAATGATAAAAATCACACCTTAATGAGTAGAAATTAGTTTTAGTTTTTACTATAATTATACAAGCGTATCCTTTAGGCCCAGATTCTTAAACCAACACATGGTCTATAATGTACTTGTCTTCCTATTACCAACAACATGCATTCATTCAGTGAATGTCGAGTGCCCAATATATGTCAGGCATCACACTTTTATAAAAATATGAAAAATGGAACTGTTTAAAAATAAACTTACTGCAATCAATTGTTTTTTATATGAAAATTAACTCTTTGGTGTAAACCTCCTACTAGTGAAGTAATCATTAATTTGGCAGTCACTTTATCAGCAAACTGTATAATTTATCTTAAAATTATATGAAAATGTTAATGCAGAGGTAAAGTTAAATGTATCTGAATATATTTAAAACTTCTAATTTTTTAGATATATTTAGATAAATTATAAATCTAGTCACCAAATGCATCTTGAAAACAAATAAAAAAAACTATAGCAATGCTGGCTTGGAAACCATATGAAATAAATACTGTCTTCGGATTGCAAGTGATTTAAATACTGTGATAAATGTTTCAACAACTATCGTTAGTAACAGCTGATGGGTGGTGCTGAAGAGTGAAATAAATTATTTTACTTAAAGCATTTAGTTTTTTTCCTCTTTTTCTGATTTCTGTAAAAATTTGCCATTGCAACTTACATCTTTAATATATATTAAATAATCTTATAATCACTACTACACAATAGTGAGAAGAGGTATTGCTAGAAGATCATTATGAGATTATGTAACAAGTATATGGATTTCTCATTTTTTTTCCCCTAAAGTGGAAATAAATTGTTTATAAACTGCTTAGAATTCACATTAGGAGAAAATGGTAAGATAACAGTCCAGAAAAGTTGATTTATTCATCCTCATAGCTTGGGAAAATACTCCAACTGGAAGCTCCCAATGATGATCAGACAGAGCATATGGCACAGCTTGATCTCCAACCTCCAACCTTACTAGTTTTCCCCAGTTTCCTGTACTAAACAAGTCACAGTGCCTCTGATTCTTCTCACATTCTATCATCAATATTTAATACAATCTTCCTCCTTTTTAAATATAAGTTAATCTGTCCAGTCTTTCCTAAATTATACTTTATTATGATAAACTGTTCATTATCCCTAATCCAAAATTTTTATTTCTAAAAATTTCTAAAGGCTCAAAACATTTTTTTTTTCCTAACACTTTTGGCAGGGGGAAAACAGAATGCAAAATTAACAGGTGTGTCTATATTGTGTTATCTAACATCCCCTGGAGGTGTTAGGAGATATATCAAGCATTTGGTGGATTTTCCAAAGTCCAGCAAAATATTAATTTCAATAATTTCCTGGCCAATTATTTCAGATATGTCAGAGATGAATTATTCTGATTTTTTTTTTTTTTTTTAAGAGAAAAAGCAAGTTTCTAACGGTAGCCCCCAGTCCAATAATTTTTTTTGTCATGCACACATTCCTGAACATTAAAGAAAAGGCTGTTCAGCCAATCTTGGACTCACATCAATCTACATAGAACATAATTATACACTTAGTAATTTAATGATATATTTTTAAAAAATAGATAAACATTAATCAACAACAAAAGCATTAATAATAAACTGATCAATACGTACATATTGAGAATGACTCATTCACCAGCTAACCTGAAGAGGTAAGAATATTTACACCACATTTGAGAAAGAAATAAGAAGTTGAAATATAAAAGTGTTTATTTATTTAAAAACAATGGGGACATATAATCTAAAATTAACTACAGATGATATACATCTTGTAGAAGAATGAATATTAATATATACTTTTTGGATTAAATCTCTACTTATACAAGCTTTATTCATCATATTGAAGCCCAAATATGTCTTCAAAGAGAGAAATATGTATTTCGCTTAGATTTGAATCAAGTGTTGGCAACACGTTTCTCTTTGTAGTTTAATGAGTTCAAAGAAAATGTAAAAGCTAAAATCAACATTCAGGATTTTAACTTTCTGTGTATTCCCTCTCCACTTTTATGTGTGTATATTTATTTCTGTTTGTGTAAATTAAGGTATATATATATGTGTATAAAGTATGTGTGTGCATATATGTGTGTATATATAGTACATACACATGTGTGTATATGTGTGTATATATAGTATACACACATATATACTTTACATGTGTGTATGTGTATACACAATAATTTAACCATATATAGGTGAATGTATATGTATAAACTATTATATGTGTATAAAGTATGTATATATAAACTTTACATACATGCATATACACATATATATACACAAAAAGTATGTATGTGTGTATATATGTGTATAGGAGACAAATATTTTAGAAATAGTTGCATAGAGAAAAATAACAACTACAACAGGTGTTATTACAAATTCAGTATAAATAAACTATAATAATATATTATTTATTTCATAGCATAATAATTTTTAGAACTAAATTTTATAAATGTTTTTCTAAAACATGATAACATAAAAGGAGACACAAAGTTTTTATATTGTAAATTGATAAACATCTTTTCTCTGCCACAGCTTATATGTGACATTAAGCACACTGAAGTTTTAATTAATTTTAAGATTTGTGACCAAAATATGCAACTTCATTTAGTGGAAACTCTCTCTGAATTATTTTATATGATTTCAATTATAAAAAGAAAATAATGCATAAAGAAACTCATATCAAATGATGTATACACTAGATTACAGATAAGAATAAAAATGATATTGTTTCATGAAAGCAAAGATTGTATATTATATCAAATTAGTATAAATAGTCTAAGCAGAAAATTTTAGAGAATGTGTTTATTGCATACTTCTCTGTTGCTCAAATATGTAGGGATATAAACTAATTGAGTCAAGTTGAGTTGCAATATTAGTTGTGTCCACCTAATTATGTGTAGCATGCATAAACAGGAAAGATGGGAATGAAAGTGAAAATGTGAGATATCTATAATGGATGTTATGCATAAATTTGCAGGCTGTTTAAAATGTCTAGCTTCTTAAAACTAACTTTGTAAAGTTTCATTCAAAAATATTCACTCAGAAGAGTCTGTGTACTGTCTCTGTACCAGTTTTATGTGGCATTAAAAAGAGATGTAAGGCATGTCTGATTTTTTTTCTCCCTAATACATCTTAATTTTAATTCATGTGAAAGTATTAGAAATGAAAAGTAATAAATGTTCTTGAGTGAGATGGTACAATTCAAAAATGTATTCAGGGAAGTGAGAAATGATCAGAAATTGGTTCAATTAGTCAAATGTATTTGTATGGTGAAAGTTGAGCCTTAAATTTGCAAACACAGTTCAAGGCATAACATGGACATGTGGAAATTAGGAACAGGATGATTACAAGGGCAGATAAACTGCATAACAGAGGTGGAGATACAGGAAAAGGCAAAGATTAACATAGTCTGGAATGAAGGAAATTCGTAGGTAAAGCCATGGAAAGTAAGAGGACATAATGTGGAAGCATTCACTTTGCAGCAAATGACCTGTTCCAAATACTGACTGTTCGGGTTAATTCAGTGTATCAACTTGGCTGGGCCACAGTGCCTAGATATTTCCTCAAATATTATCCTGGATATTTCTGTGAGGCTATTTTTGGATGAGATTAACATTTAAATCAGTGGCTTTTAAGTAGAGCAACTGCCTACATAATGCAAGTAGAGCTCCTCCAATCAGTCTAAGACCTGAAAGAAACTGAGATTGGCCTCCCATGAGCAAGAGGAAATTCTGCAGAAGACAGCATTCAGACTTGAATTGCAATATAAGCATTTTTTTTTTTTTTTTTCTGGATCTCCAACTTGATGACTTTTGGACTTGAACTGCAACATTGACTCTTTCCTGAGTCTTAACATGATGCCCTTTTGTGCTTGAACTGTGGTGTTTGCATTTCTCTGGGCTGCCAGCCTGCCAGCCTACCCTGAGATTTTGAACTTGCCAGTTTCCATAATTGTGTCAATGAAGTCCTTAAAATAAATATCTTTTGTGTACATATACATATATTGACCAAGGTCCATGTATTTCTCTGGAGAACACTAATTCAGGGATCTTGGACTTTTCTATTTCTGAAAAAACATAAGTAAACCCTGTAACTTTTCCCTAAAAATTAGCCTGAAACCTTAAGAATCTATTCTCAAAATAAAATGCTTTAAAGTACTATGAATTTTTAATAGAATTCTAAAGTAACATGTATTAATATTTTGCATTTTTCTCTCAATGATGGAAGTACATTTAGGTAAGACCACATACATAAGTTAGATTTTTTAAATACATGGTATTTGCTATGATTTTCAAATCGTTCAATAGTACATAGCATAATTAGAAAAAGAGTTGTAAAACAAAATTATATAATAATTTTGATTGATTGTAATTTTTTCTAATTTCTCACTCTTATTTAGTACACCGTCATTGCTGTTTTACAATGATTTCTGCTTAATTAAAATGACTCTGTATTTCTTCTGGTAACCTTCAATAAGAAAAGTCTTGAGATTTAGCAATTAGTACAAGACCTATTGAAAGACCTATAAATAAAACTATGAAGGATTTTCTACAATTGAAAAATCAAGATTCAAATAGAATTTAGTACCTTATAGATTCTGAATATCAGACCTCTGCCGATGATAGTTTGTGAATATTTTCTCCCATTCTGTAGGTTAGCTGTTTACTCTGTTGATAGTTTCTCTTGCTGTGCAGAAGCTCTTCAGCTTAATTAGGTCCCACATCAATTTCTGTTTTTATCACAACTGCTTTTGAGGACTTAGCCATAAATTACTTGCCAAGGCCAATAAGGAAGCGTATTTGTTGGAAAAGTTGTGGAGAAAAGGGGCCTTTACTCACTGTTGGTGGGAATGTAAATTATTCCAGCCACTGTGGAGAACAGATTGGAGATTTCTAAAAAAATGGACTGACATTTAATCCAGCAATCCCCTTATCCAAGCAAAATAAATTGTTCCACCAAAAGGGTACATACATCCGTATGTTCATTGCAATGTTATTCACAGTAGCAAAAACATGGAATCAATTCAGGTGCTCACCAACAGTGAATCTGATAAAGAAAATGTGGTACACATATACCATGAATACTACATAGCCATAATAAAGAATGAAATAATATTTTTCCAACAACGTAGATGCCACTAGAGTCCATTATCTTAAATAGACTAAGGCAGAAATAGAAAACAAAGGCCGGGCGCGGTGGCTCAAGCCTGTAATCCCAGCACTTTGGGAGGCCGAGGCGGGCAGATCACGAGGTCAGGAGATCGAGAAATAGAAAACAAAATACTCATGTTTTCACTTATAAAGTGAGAGCTAAAGATTGGGTACTCATGGACATAAAGAAGTGAACAAAAACCGCTGGGCTCTATTAGGAGGGAGAGAGGGGAAAAGGGCTGAAAACTACCTATAGGGTATTATGCTCACTACCTGAGTGTCAGATTCAATCATACCCTAAACTTCAGCATCACCCAATATACCCTTGTAACAATCCAGGACGTGTACCCCACCTGATTCTAAAATAAAAATTAAAAAAAAAAAAGAATTTAGTGATTAAATTTTTAATTTCTGTGCCTGCGTTGTTTATGTATATATAAATATGAACTTGTTAATATTATCTTAAAATCATAATTAAATTCACCTTTGACACTTTTTTATTATTTATTTATTTTTAACTTTTATTTTAGGTTTGGGGGTACAAGTGACGGTTTGTTACGTAGGTAAACAAGCGTCACAGGGGTTTATTGTACACTTTGTTTCCTTACCCAGGTATTAAGCTTAGTACTTAATAGTTACCTTTTCTGCTTCTACACACTTTATTTTTAAAATAATTCTGACTTCAGTATTATCTCTGAAAAGATGTGCAAATTGCTTTTTTTCTTAAAAATTACTATAGTCAATTAATTATAACTCTAAAACTCTAATTAATATCATTTTACAGCAAGAAAAAGGGAAAAAAAACCTGAAATATATATGATTCATTCCAGTTACTGTCTTAGAGAAAGACCATGTCCTTGTCTCCTCTTACATAATTGCAATTTTTGAGTGAAAAAGAAGGGAGAACTCTGGAAAAGATTCATTTCAAACTGAATTAAATAAAATATTTTGTGAAAATATTTGGTTCTTTTGTCTTGAGATAAGACTTTCAGCTCTCTACCGTCATTGTAATTTATATAGCCAAATGTGTCTGAAATTTGAAAAAAATAAAGTAGAGCAAATACAGAGATACTTTAAAAATTAAATAAACTTAGAGAATTAAACTTAGAGAATTAAACTAACCATTAAGGTGCTACAGTGAATATTATTTTGTTATTAAGCAATCTTTTTATTCTATTTTGTGATTATAGAAAAGCAAGGATAAAGATAACTGAAGTTGAAAATGTATTTACCTGAACTAATTAGTTTTAAAAAGTGGTAAAATATTAAATTGTTTAGGTAGAAAATTATCTGTAATACACACAAAATACAAAAATACAAATACACACGTGGACATATTGCTTAAAATACAATTAATTTTTGATAAGTTATAAATGTCAGGGAGATTGGGCAGGCAATGGGTAAAAATATGGTATATGTAAAATTTGGAAAGATGAGAATCCTCACTCAACTAAACTCGAAAGTACATCTTCACTGTAAGAGAATCTGACTGAAACAAAATGATTTTGGCTTCGAGGTTTAATTGAAAAAGGCCAAACACTTGGGGGATGACATAAAAGTATTTACTAAATTATAGAAAAATTATTAGCTGTGCTAATAGGAGATGAGAAGTATGTAATGTCTCTTAGTGTTATGCTGTATACAATTTCAGAATCTAACATAAAATAAATTCAACATATTCCAAAGGAAAGAATCTGTCTTTCATCAGGCATTTTTTTTTTTTACTTACTTGTTACTTGGAAGTGGCTGTTTGAAAAAGATATGTTGTAGTTAGAGCATAAATCTTTATACAGAAAAGTTTTAAGTAAACCTCATTGAGAACAAATGTTCAAAGTATTGGGAGTGGAAAAATGGCAGTTTGCTGAGGTTAAAATGATGAGATTAAAAATAGCTGGATTTTTAGTGTAAGTGGGCAAAGCCTAAAGATAGTAATGCATAAAAATAATAATGCATAAAACAAAAGGATGTTGTTAGAAGCATGTTATGTGGAGCATAGTTAAGAAATGCAGAGACAGCTTAGTGTTATGATTAAATCAGGGGGCTCTGGAGCATCTACCTGTGTTGTCATTCTGTCTCTGACGCTTATTACACAAGTAACTCATTGGAAAAGCTCTGTGCCTCAATTTCCCCATCAATGAAATGAAGATAATGATAATACTTACCTCTACAGATATTTCAGGTTTAAATAAATTCTGTTATCCAAAGTACTTACAAAGGATCCTTGAAAGTATTTATACTTAGTAAATACTATTTATGTATATATGTGTACATTTAACTACTTTAATGTTACAAGCAATAATATTAGACTGTAAATTGAATACCATGGCTACCAGATAACAGTATATTAGACAACGGGGCTCAACAGTATAGTTACAAATGCTTTAAGACCCTTTTGTAATGTGCATAAGTATATTTTTTCTTGAGTTTTATGTATTATATCAACATCAGACATCCACAGACCCCTCTTATCAAAACTTAACAATTGTCCTGATTAGAGCAAATAATAAACAACTTATGCAAACATTCTCCTGCCACAGAATTGACACGAGTTGTTTCTGAGGAAAGCATAGCCTGAGAGATGACAAACTTGACTTGCAAATAATTATTATAATACAGAAATATAATGAAGCAAGTAAATATATGTGTGCAGCAGAAGGAATGTAAGTTGACCACCAGAGAGGTTCCTCCCCCACACACAAAGTTTAATCATAGATTACTATTGTAGATGTTGTGGATGAATTCTTTATGACCCAACCACCAAACTCATATGTTAAATTTGTGCTCCCGGGACCTAAGAATGTGATTTTATTAGAGAATACGGTCTTCAAAGATGTAGTTGGTTAAGATGAGGTCATTAGGGTAGGTCCTAATCCAATGACTGATGTTCCTATAAAAGGAGAAATTTGGACACAGGGAAACAGTATGTGAAGGTGAAGGCGGAGCCTGGAGTGACACGTCTACAAACCAAGGAATGTCAAAGAGTCCCAGGAAGCCACCACAAGTTCAACAAAAACATGGAGTAGATTTTTCTCACTGTCCTTAGAAGGACACAGCCCTACTGACACTTTGATTTTGGACTTCTAGCCTTTGGAACTGTGAGACAATAAATTTCCATCATTTAAGCCACCCAGCCTGTGTTATTTTGTTATAGGAGCCCTAGCAAATTAATACACTAGAAATTAAGGAGACATCAGTCTTGACTATTTGATTTTAACAGAATGTTATTTATGTAGTTTTTTTTTTTTTTTGCTTTCAGGTAGTTAAATGTGCTAGATGATTATTAGATGTTTATTCCTGATAAAATATTGATGATGTCAGGTTTTTGAAAAGTCTAATAGACTATTTTTAATTATTTTAACATATGAACTAGCCCAAATAAGATATATCCATATGTATATTTCACATAGTGGATTTCACTAAAATTTGTCTGATCAGCTTCTTCATGTTAATGAAGTATAGTTAATTATAAATGCTATTAAAGCTGCATCTTATAAAAAATAGACAGTTATAATTATGAATTGCATGTTCCATTTTATTTGATTGACAGCACTGAAGAAGTTTCATTTAGTGAATTATATTAAAAGCATATCACATACTTTCTTTAACTCAAATTACTTATATTTCTGAAGAAATCTTGTTTTCATAGATACTTAGGCAGTTTAGAGATTATCAGTTTTGAATTTCTGAAGTAAAATATTATCTAGAGTCCCTTGGTTTTATAGGAAAGTATACAAAGAACAATTTGAAAAAGTTTTCAAGCGCCTATCTTATTTTTCCAAAAAGTAGCAAGATTTGTCTTTTTAATTACAAAGAAATGCAGCCTTACAGAATATGCTATTTTATCATTTCCTATAAAAGTGTAACTTTCACTGTGACTTTCCTAGGACAAAACAAGGGGAAACATAAAAGATATGATGATCCCAAGTGTTAAATAGAGTCACTTCCCTAATGAAATAAGTTTTTGAATTTTTTAAACCGGGTCTATAGGTTTTCATTAGATGTTTCAATGGCACTTTTGTTATGATCTCCAGCAATGTCTTCAAGTGCAGGATATGTGACCAGGATATAGCATTATGGGAGGAAAATATCATAGCATTTAGTTATATACATTTTATCTTAACAATAATGCCTACTATGAAAACAATACATTTTACTAATATTTCATATGTGGATCGACCCTGGAGCCTTCAGTAGTGATTCTTATCAGACAAGTATGTATCACATAAAACTGTCAAGGTTTTCTAAGCATGGAAGGTCATCTAAAACATTGAAATAAATACTAAAAGCATCGTTATATTGTATTCATGTTTAGTTTGTGATAGTGTGCTACCATTTTTATGTACCAGGTTAATATAGCTAATAGTTTATCTAAACAAATTATTTTGCTTAAAATGAGTCTGGAAAAAATACTATGAAATAAAATATCAATAATGCTATAAAAAATAAGCAAACACCACCCCACCAAGGAAAAAAAATATTTTACTCAAAATTCTCCAAATTATATGTACTTTTGTCAGTAACACTATAATATGAAAACAATAATGAATTTTTACATGCTTAGATTGAAAATCTTAGGCTGAAAAGCATCTAAAATTTATCATTGTTTTTATATTATAATATTACTGACAAAAGCACATACAATATAGAGTATTTTCAAAATAATATGTGTGCTTTTTTAAAACAGAAAAGTGTGAAAATACGGTAAAAAATGCAGAAATAGAAAAGTAGCTGACAAAATTAAATAAATAAAAACTTCCCTATATACTTCACTCTAAGAACATATTCCCTGATATCTCTGCTCTTCCTTTGATGTTTATCATTTCCATGAAGATTTTTATACTTTTTATTTTAAAAGTACATGTGGAAGGAGGAGGGTTAAATATGCATATCACAGACGATATTTAGAGCAGTGAAAATACTCTGTATGATACTATAATGATTGATATATATTGTACATTGTCCAAACCCATAGACTGTGCAACACCAAGAGTGAGTCCTAATGTAATCTGTGGACTTGGGGTGATAATAACGTGTCAATGCAGGTTCTTCAATTATAACAAATATACCATTTTTGTTGGGGATGTTAATAATTGGGGAGGCTACGCACATGTGGGAACTAGGGTTACATGGTCCCTCTCTGTGCCTCTGTTGATTTTGTTGTGAACTAAAGCTTCTCTACAAAAACAAGTAAAAAATACATATGAGGTATTATATTAATGGTGTAATATCATATGTTCCCCTTATCAAGTAGGTTTGAAAATAATGTGGTTGTTTATATTAGACTTATCACAGTTTTTATAACATAACATGGTGAAAAATCTAAAATTAATTATCATTTCCTTTTATAGTCACATAATGTACCACTTTCAGAATATGTGACAATTTACTTTTTTCTCTGTTGATGGACACGTTTTTTGGCATTTTTTTCTGTTAGCAATTATGAGAATACATTTTTATACATGTGTTCTTGCCAAAACTACAATATTTTCTCAAGTTTAATAACTTAATTCTATGCATTTACGTGTCTATTACATGTCTATAAAATAGTAATAATGGTATATATATATATATATATAAACTACTTATCATTGTAAATGTTTTGCAAGTTTATATGCAAATATTTTTATTGGTAGATATATGATGGTAATATATGGCCCAGATTAAGGGCTGAAAAGAACCATTCAAGTAGAAGTCTCCAAACCCTCTTGGTTTCAATTTCTTTAATGTCTTAGTAATCTTATCAGGTGGAGTTAGAAGAAAAAAAAGTCTACCTAACAGTTTCATTTATTAAATGATTAAATATTTAAGACCAAATAAATTAATACATATTTACAGATTGTCAAAATTACTGACTATGTTGGGCACACAAAATTCTTAAAACATTGGAATCAGGTTGGGTACTGCTATTCTCATTTCCATTCTACACAGATTTTCATATGGTACTTGCTTTTTATCACAACAATCATTAGAAACTCAGATTTGCAAAAATATAACTTAATATTGAAACTGTGAATGACGTTGAGCTGTAGTCCATATGGTGCCCATGAAATGTCACTGTATTTTCTTAAAAATTTAAGACACTACTTTCCCCTGTAAACTTTCAGGATTGGCCAGAGGTTTCAAGATACTGGGTACCTTTACTCTGCATTATTGAGCTCTTAAGTTTCTGTGGTTGTACAAGAAGATATTGATAATAGTTGTTCTTTCTTGAGGGTCTACTAGCTAACAATTCTTTAGTACATTAATGTGAACTTTCACATAACCACTGCACGATAGGAATTTTTGTTCTCACCCTTCTACAGAAAAGAAATCAATGTGTTACCTAGCTAGTTATTATAGGATCTGGGTATTTAACACAATAAATATCTGTCTTAAAGTTTCTGCATTTCCTGTGATACTATACCACATTTTAGAAAAACAGGGCTCTTCCAAGAGTACTTTGAGAAGACATCAGCAACAAGAATTGCTGATGAGAATTTCCAACCAATACTAACCTATAGTTAAAGGCCACATTTGAAGAATATAACTAACTGTTCTTTGGAGCTACCAGTTTCTTACCACTGTACCCATATGGCACCATCCTTAAAGTGAAAGGGTACCAAATTCCGTTGCCTGTCTAATGGCTGATGAAAGTATAGAACAGATATAGGCATCTTTTTAGAATATTCTTCAATGAAATATAAAATAAATTGTCACTAGAAAACTTTTTGCATTTAGGAATACTGGGTAAGATTTTATGGCAAAGTTAATGATATTTTGAAACACCTTGTTTATCATATTGCTGTTCTCTGTTGCTTAACCTATTGCTACAATATGATATATTGAGGGCCACATAAGGAGGGTCCAATGGATTACAGCAATAATAGTGCCATTTTTACTTTACTCAATACTAAATGCCTACTATGAAAATAAACTTTACTAATATTTTGTACGCAGATTTATTCTGGATTCCTCAGTAAGTCTTCCTCTCAGATAGGCACACATCGCATAGCATGGCAAGGTTTTCTAAGGGGATCATGGCTAAACATCCAAAATGTAAAAAAGAGTACCGAAAGCATCCTTGTATCTAATGTCTATGACAAGCAGTAAACTTGCATTATCCTATTACAAACCAACATATACAGAATAAAATGATATAGGCAACATATACAAGGTCATGAAGCAAATAAATGGTAGACCCAAAACTCATAGCCATATTTTTCCATACCAAACTTTAAGACATTAAATATGCCACTACTCCTACATTAAATGTGCCAATAATCCCTGATATTTTATGTTTTACCAGCTTCTTTAATATATATTTATTTCCTCAATAGATCTGATTGATTTTTTATTGAATAAATTATATATAAAATGGGATCTTTTAATTTCTTTAGGTCCCTTGGCGATAATATCAACCACAAATATTTATATTCAAATATAGTCTTTTTTTTTTTTTTTTTTTCTTTTCTTTTTGGAGACAGAGTCTCGCTCTGTCGCGGCCCAAGCTGGAGCGCAGTGGCCGGATCTCAACTCACTGCAAGCTCCGCCTCCCGGGTTTACGCCATTCTCCTGCCTCAGCCTCCCGAGTAGCTGGGACTACAGGCGCCCGCCACCTCGCCCGGCTAGTTTTTTGTATTTGTTTTAGTAGAGACGGGGTTTCACCGTGTTAGCCAGGATGGTCTCGATCTCTTGACCTCGTGATCCGCCCGTCTCAGCCTACCAAAGTGCTGAGATTACAGGCTTGAGCCACCACGCCCGGCGCAAATAGAGTCTTAATACAGTCTGTTTCTTCTCTTACTGCATGTAGGAGGATGCTTATAAGGCATGCCAAGCTTGTAATTTAAAAAATTAAAAAGTATTTCACACTATTTTGATGGTGTAGAGACATAATTCCAGATATGTATATGTAGTTAAGATATACACATATCACTGATATTACATCAATCCAGTCAGCCAAAAGAATTAGTCATATTTATATCCAGGTAGAGAATCCTATGTAACTTTATAGCAATAAAATACTTTTTAAGCTTTATCTCTATTCTCCATTTTCATCATTTCTTAGAATAAACTGGTCTTGTTTCCCAATTCCTGGCCAGCAATAACCCTTTTAAAAGTCTTCAGAGGAGATTTCTCAAGGATCTAGAACTAGAAATACCATTTGACCCAGCATTCCCACTACTGGGCATATACTCAAAGGGTTATAAGTCATTCTATGATTAAGACACATACACACGTATATTTATTGCAGCACTATTCACAGTAGCAAAGACTTGAAACCAACCCAAATGTTCATCAATGGTAAACTGGATTAAGAAAATGTGGCACATATACACCATGGAATACTATGCAGCCATAAAAAAGGACGAATTCATGTCCTTTACAGGGACATAGTTGAAGCTGGAAACCATCATTCTCAGCAAACTATCACAAGATTAGAAAACCAAACACCACATGTTCTTACTCATAAGTGACAGTTGAACAACGAGAACACATGGACACAGGGAGGGGAACATCACACACCAGCGCCTGTTGGGGGGTGGGGGGCTAGGGGAGGGATAACATTAGGAGAAATACCTAATGTAGGTTGTGGGTTGATGGGTGCAGCAAACCACCATGGCACCTGTATACCTATGTAACAAAACTGCATGTTCTGCACATGTAACTCAGAACTCAAAGTATTAAAAAAAAAAAAAAAAAGAAAAGAAAAAGAAAAAACTTGAGTGGCCAGGCGTGGTGGCTCACGCCTGTAATCCCAGCACTTTGGAAGGCCAAGGCAGACAGATCACGAGGTCAAGAGATCGAGACCATCCTGGCTAACATGGTGAAATCCCATCTCTACTAAAAATACAAACAAAAATTAGCAGTGCGTGGTGGTGCAGCCTGTAATACCAGATATCCAGGAGGCTAAAGCAGGAGAATCACTTGAACCCGGGAGGCGGAGATTGCAGGAAGCAGAGATGGCATCACGACACTCCAGTCTGGCGGCAGAGCGAGACTCTGTCTAAATAAAAAAGAAGAAGAAAAAAAATCTTCAGTGACTTTCTAAAACAAAATTAATAATATTTATTTAGCCTTTGAAACTCTTGACATAATTTCAATTATAGATCCTCTCACTGTTGCATATATTTGTTTCCTAACCTCTAACCTCAAAACTAAGCATCAGAAAGTATAGGTAGCAACATTCTCTCCTGTATTATGTACAAACATTTATCATAGGAAGAATGATTCTTTAGTTCATTTACTTGTAGATTTGTCTACTTTTTATCTGTTAGATCTAAAATAAAGACTGAAGACTTTATCTTCTTTTCCTTTACCACTCAAAAAAATAACAGTAATGATGCAATAAAATGTTTGCTGGACTAATTAACTAATTAAGAGAAAAAAAATCTGAAAAATTTGACATTATTATTCACATCACATCATAATTCTACCATTCATTTATCCTGGACCACTCTATTGTCTTTATTTCTTACCTACCATGTTTATTATTCCTTTAGTAAACTCATTATCTTTTTCTATTTTTTGATCAAGTTATCTTTAAAATTTCAGGTTTCTCTAAAATTTCAGACTTCTTTCATCACTCTATAGAGTCTTATTAGTAATCCTATCTTTATTTATTCACCTAGCTTGATATACAATTTTCAGCTGAGTTCTTTTCTTTCTTTCCAGTAATCACAATTTTCTTATTTTCTGAGGGTTGTCATTGAAAAGAATCTCAGATTCTACTTCATCTCATTATTGTGATGAAAGACTAGGTTATTCTAAGCCTATCATCGGGAATAAAATGCTAAATACACACGTGCATACACACACACAAACACATGCGCGTGCGCGCGCACACACACACACAATTGTCCTGAAAGAAGTAAATGGGAAAAAAACTTGGGGAGGGAAAAAGAAGGGCAACCAGGCAAAACTGAAAAGAGATCGTAGATCTAGAAATACATGAAAAATCTGAAAACAAAAGCCACTCTTACATGAGATAACTCTCTGATACTGCACACTTAGATTTTATTTCCTGGTTTTGTCAGGCTGGAGTTAGGAGACCAGTTAAGACGAGGAATCTTAAGAGTTTCATTTTATTTTTCTTTTTGTTCCCCTACATTGACCCACACTTACTAGATCTAAAACCATGATGAGAGCAGGTCTAGAATTTAATCTTCATCATACTGTCAGGGGTTGGAGAAATGTAGAGAAGATTGGCTTGGACCCAAACAGAAAATAAGAAAAATTAAAGAAAAAGAAAACAACAACAACAAAACTCTGAGAAATTTCAGCCACGGAATAAACATTCACAAAATTGGAAAAATAAAATAAAAATTCTACCAAACTAACAAAACTATCTGGAGACACAACTGGAATACAATGTGGATAAAGTCAAGTAATGAAACCTCTCCAATTCAAATGCTATTGTAGTTACATTAAGGGAGAAAAAAATGATACTACCTGTACTATCTGTGTTAGTCCATTGTCACACTGCTGTAAATAACTACCTGGGACTGGGTAATTTATATAGAAAAGAGGTTTAATTGATGTACAGTTCCTCCTGGCTGAGGAAGCCTCAGGAAATTTAAAAGCAAGGCACAAGTTGAAAGGGAAGCAAGGCATGTTTTACATGGAGGCAGGAGAGAAAGAGAAAGAGAAAGAGGAAGTGCCACACACTTTTAAACCATCATATCTCATGAGAACTTACTATCACAAGAACAGCACTGGGGAAGTCCATCCCCTTAATTCAATCACCTCCCACCAGACCCCTCCTCTGACACTTGGAGATTATAATTTGAGACAAGATTTGGGTGGGGACACAGAGCCAAACCGTATCACTACCCAAGAAGACCTACTGATTCAATGCAATCACTATCAAAATACCAATGACATTCTTCACAGAAATAGACAAAACAAACAAACAAACAACAACAACAAAAAAAAAACTGAAATTTGTATAGAACCACAAAAGATCTCCAATAGCTAAAGCAATCCTCAGTAAAAAGAATAAAAGTGGAGGCATTACATTACCTGGCTTCAAAATATATTACAAAGCTGTAGTAATCAATACAGTATGGTACTGGTCCAAAAACAGACACATAAACCAATGGTAAAGAATAAAGAACCCAGAAATAAATCCAACTGATTTTCAACAAATGTGCCCAGAATTTACAATAGAAAAAGGACAGTCATTTCAATAAATTGTTCTGGAAAAATCTGCTATTATATGCAAAATAATGAATCTAGACCCCCATCTCTCACCATATACAAAAGTCAACTCAACATGAATGAAAGACTTAAATGTGAGACCTGAAACTATAAAACTACTAGAAAAAAAAAAAAAAAAAAAAAGAAAGAAAGAAAACTTTCCAGCACCCTGGCCTTAAGTCATGAGTGAAAGCTTCCTGAGGCCCTCACCAGGAGCAGATGCCGGCAACGTGCTTCCTGTACAACTTGCAGGAGCTGTTAGCCAAAATAAACCTTTTTCCTTTGTAAATTACCCAGTGTCAGCTATTCCTTTATAGCAATGCAAACAGGCTACAACAACATCTTTATTAATTTTATTCTGCATGTGTACAATGAAGTGTTCTATACCAGAAATAGATTTATAATGAATTACTTCACAGTTAACAAATGTCCCGGTACCCCTTGCCCCATTGCCTACTATTGAAATGATGCAAAATGAACCACATCAAATATTATATATGAGCTATAGAGAACTTTGTATGTAAAGGTTGAAAGAAAATGATTTTTATTTTCAGTTTATAAAGGAGAGGGAGGCTGTTATTTCCTCCACATCTAAAGAATCTCCTTGGAAACATAAAACACTTCATCATTTTGATCTGTAAATTCAATACCTACAGGAGACAGATTGCCCAAATGTCTTCTTTAATATCTAGAGATATCTCCAGATTCTTGGATTTCATTTTTTCTTTGACATGTAAATACCTGAGGAAGCTCTCTAGTCTCCCTCATCCCCTGGGTCTTAACTTATCAAGACCTATTCTGAGCTATAAGCATTTAGTTTTCTCAGAGAGTGAGGGACATTTTATTATCCCTTTAAATCGGTAGAGCAATTAACTAGAGAAATGGCTACAGATATAATTCTCCTGGTATCTGAAGAGTCTCAGAAGGCAAGGACTTTGGCAGGAGCACTGAAAAATTTTGGGGGAGATTTATTTCCCCATGTTATGGAATTAAAAATTCAATAAACCTTACAGTCAAATGTTGCTAACGAATTACACCATAGGTATACTTGGAAGTGTACTTCACGGTATCTCTACAAGTATGACATTATGCTATTCGTTTTAATAGCAAAACTAGAACTAACAATTTCAAAAATATGTGAAGAGAAAATCCATAATTGAGTGTTCTTAAAAGTTTATCTTTTTTTTAGGCCAGGTGGGGTGAATGGTGAATCATCCCTATAATTCCACCACTTTGGGAGGCTGAGGCAGGAAGACTCCTTGAGAACAGGAGTTCAAGACCAGCCTGGGCAACATAGTGAAACCCAGTCTCTACAAAAAATAAAAATAAAAAAAATAACTGAGCACGGTGGCACAGGACTGTAGTCTCAGTTACTTGGAAAGCTGAGGTTGGAAGATTGCTTGAGCCAGGGAGGTTTTGGCTGCAGTGAGCATGGTCACACCAGTACACTCCTGTCTGGGTGACAAAATGAGACTCTGCCTCCAAAATGAATAAATAAACATTAAAAATCAAATAGATGCAATAAAAAATGATAAAGAGGATATCACCACCGACCCCACAGAAATACAAACTACCATGGGAATACTATAAACACCTCTACGCAAAAAAACTAGAAAATCTAGAAGAAATGGATAATTTCCTGGACACTTCCACTATCCCAAGACTAAACCAGGAAGAAGTTGAATCCCTGAATAGACCAATATCAAGCTCTGAAATTGGGGCAATAATTAATAGCCTACCAACCAAAAAAAGTCCAGGACCAGACAGATTCACAGCTGAATTCTACCAGAGGTACAAGGAGGAGCTGGTACCATTCCTTCTGAAACTATTCCAATGAATAGAAAAAGAGGGAATCCTCCTTAACTCATTTTATGAAGCCAATATCATCCTGATACCAAAGCCTGGCAGAGACACACAAAAAAAGAGAATTTTAGACCAATATCCCTGATGAACATCTATGCAAAAATTCTCAATAAAATACTGGCAAACCGAATCCAGCAGCACATCAAAAAGCTTATCCACCATGATCAAGTGGGCTTCATCCCTGGGATGCAAGGCTGGTTCGATACATGCAAATCAAGAAACATAATCCAGCATATAAACAGAACCAAAGACAAAAACCACATGATTATCTCAATAGATGCAGAAAAGGCCTTTGACAAAATTCAACAGCCCTTCATGCTAAAAACTCTCAATAAACTCGGTATTGATGGAACGTAACTCAAAATAATAAGAGCTATTTATGACAAACCCACAGCCAATATCATATGGAATGGCCAAAAACTGGAAGCATTCCCTTTGAGAACTGGCATAAGACAGGGATGCCCTCTCTCACTACTCCTATTCAACATAGTGTTGGAAGTTCTGGCTAGGGCAATCAGGCAAGAGAAAGAAATAAAGAGTATTCAGTTAGGAAAAGAAGAAGTCAAATTGTCCCTGTCTGCAGATGACATGATTGTATATTTAGAAAACCCCATCTTCTCAGCCCAAAATCTCCTTAAGCTGATAAGCAACTTCAGCAAAGTCTCAGGATACAAAATCAATGTGCAAAAATCACAAACATTCTTATACACCAGTGACAGACAAACAGAGAGCCAAATCATGAATGAACTTCCATTCACAAGTGCTTCAAAGAGAATAAAATACCTAGCAATGCAACTTACAAGGGATGGAAAGGACCTCTTCAAGGAGAACTACAAACCATGGCTCAGTGAAATAAAAGGGGACACAAACAAAGGGAAGAACATATCATGCTCATGGATAGGAAGAATCGATATTGTGAAAATGGCCATACTGCCCAAGGCAATTTATAGATTCAATGCCATCCCCATCAAGCTACCAATGAGTTTCTTCACAGCATTGGAAAAAACTGTTTTAAAGTTCATATGGAACCAAAAAAGAGCCTGCATTGCCAAGACAATCCTAAGTCAAAAGAACAAAGCTGGAGGGATCGCGCTACCTGACTTCAAACTATACTACAAGGCTACAGTAACCAAAATAGCATGGTACTGGTACCAAAACAGAGATACAGACCAATGGAACAGAACAGAGTACTCAGAAATAATACCACACATCTACAGCCATCTGATCTTTGACAAACCTGACAAAAATAAGAAATGGGGAAAGGATTCCCTATTTAATAAATGATGCTGAGAAAATTGGCTAGCCATAAGTAGAAAGCTGAAACTGGATCCTTTCCTTACTCCTTATATGAAAATTAATTCAAGATGGATTAGTGACTTAAATGTTAGACCTAATACCATAAAACCCTAGAAGAAAACCTAGGTAATACCATTTAGGACATAGGCTTGGCAAGGACTTCATGTCTAAAGCACCAAAAACAACAGCAACAAAAGCCAAAATTGACAAATGGGATCTCATTAAACTAAAGAGCTTCTGCACAGCTAAATAAACTACCATCAGAGTGAACAGGCGGCCTACAGAATGGGAGAAAATTTTTGCAATCTTCTCATCTGACAAAGGGCTAATATCCAGAACCTATAAAGAACTCAAACAAATTAACAAGAAAAAAACAAACCCCATCAAAAAGTGGACAAAGGATATGAACAGACATTTCTCAAAAGAAGACATTCATACAGCCAACAGACACATGAAAAAATGCTCGTCATCACTGGCCATCAGAGAAATGCAAATCAAAACCACAATGAGATACCATCTCACACCAGTTAGAATGGCAATCATTAAAAAGTCAGGAAACAACAGGTGCTGGAGAGGATGTGGAGAAATAGGAACACTTTTACACTGTTGGTGGGATTGTAAACTAGTTCAACCACTGTAGAATACAGCATGGTGATTCCTCAAGCATCTAGAACTAGAAATACCATTTGACCCAGCCATCCCATTACTGGGTATATACCCAAAGGATTATAAATCATGCTGCTATAAAGACACATGCACATGTATGTTTATGGCAGCACTATTCACAATAGCAAAGACTTGGAATCAACCCAAATGTCCATCAATGACAGACTGGATTAAGAAACTGTGGCACATATACACCATGGAATACTATGCAGCCATAAAAAAGGGTGGGTTTGTGTCCTTTGTAGGGACATGGATGCAGCTGCAAACCATCATTCTCAGCAAACTATCACAAGAACAGAAAACCAAACATCGCATGTTCTCACTCATAGGTGGGAACTGAACAATGAGATCACTTGGACTCGGGAAGGGGAACATCACACACCAGGGCCAGTTATGGGGAGCAGTGAGGGGGGAGGGATGGCATTGGGAGTTATACCTGATGTAAATGACGAGTTGATGGGTGCTGACGAGCTGATGGGTGCAGCACACCAACATGGCACAAATATACATATGTAACAAACTTGCACATTGTGCACACGTACCCTAGAACTTAAAATATAATAATTAAAAAAATAAACATTAAAATAAATTTTAAAAAGGTTTTTTCCTCTCTCTGTCTTTCTCCGTTCTACCCATTTGTTGTCTTGCCTTTAATAGGGAGAGAATAGGTTTTACTCTCATTCTTTCTGGAAATAAATCAGATAATTTTTGCTCTTCTTTTCACCAGGTACCCTCTTGCACAATGTTTCCCTTATCTAATTTTGCTTTTGTTTAGAAGTTCCAGAGACCATGTCTTAAAACAATTAAGGCCACTACAGGATTCTCCCCCACTTGAACATTACTTCAAGCCTGCAGTCAATTTGCAACCCAGCTGTACCCAAGATGGTGACAGCCTGTTCATCCACGAGACAGCTCAAGGTGACTGCTGAAACAAGTCACATAGACCGGCACCCCTTTATCACTCCTGCATGCCTATCACAGCAACCACCCCTCACCCTTGACCCAAAAAGCTGAAATAATTTCTTTAAGGCCAGAACCTGGACCATTTCTTCACTTCTAGCTCTAAAATTGAAGTCACTTTTCTTTCACTGCACTTTGTCCTTGTTTTTTGGTTTTGTAAGTGGTGAGCAGTTGAGTCTGCAATTTGTAACAAATGCATTTTTCTATATTTGGCAGTTAATACTTTACTAAGTACAGATCTTCAAGGATGATACTAATTGTATTCTCCTCTAACAACTTGTCACCATTGGAAGGTCTTGACCACAACTTGTCCAGGTTTTTGGTGTTTTGAACAAAGAATTGGACAAAACACACAAAGCAACCAAAGAATGAAGCAATGAAAATATAGATTTATTGGAAAAAAAAAAATACACTCCAAAGAGTGGGAACGGGCTGGTGCAAGCAGCTCAAGATCACTGGAAAAATCTTCTGTGGTTTAAGTACCCTCCACAGGTTTCCCATTGGATACTTGGTTGTAATCTATGTATCAATAAATTAAAATGTCCTCCAACCAGTCTGATTGGTTGAGGGAGGGGACAAATCAGATGTATTTTGCCATTTTCATCTGCCATGCAGTGGAAAGGTGGAGGTTAAAAAGAGAGTAACCTCTGATCCTTTTGTTACTTGGGCATGGCGGTGTGGGTTTTCCTTTCGATTCAGTTCTAGGAAGTCTGTGCAAAGCAGCATTAGGTTCCCTGTCTGCCTCCAGGTTCTATTCTCCTGCCTCAAGCTTTCTAGATCTTCATGCCCCTTAATATCCATTAATTCTGACCTAAGACGGATAACCTTTCTTCTGAATTCCCATGAACTATATCTCCTTTTGTGTTGTTTTTAAAGTATACTCATCATATGTGAGTTGATTTAACTTTACTCTTGATTTCTGATATTGAGATATTTCCTGATTTTTTATTATAAGTGCACCTCCTTTATATGCATAATTCAGAGTTGAATTTTAAAATATAGCTAATGAGAAGACTGAACTGCTTCATCATCTTATTCCTTTAATCTTTTTCAATAACATTTTTACCCTTTCTAACAGCAACTTCTATTTTATTCAATATCTTCAAAACTCAAATTAGTAACAGAAAACTTTGATGTTAGATTTCTTTTGACAGAAGTTGGCTTAATATGAACTTATCTGACTACTTCTCATTGCATGCTGAAACAGCATTTCATTTGCACTTTATTGTTATATGACCTAAACAAGTTTTCCTGCAAGGACAACACCCTGAGAGTGGCATTGATCTTTTATTTAATACCAGCTTTTTAATTTTTGTTTGTCATTTTATAAATACTTTTTTAGCTCAGAAATGTTTGTTTGGTTCTTTTCATTGTGTGTATTTTTGTCTGCTAAGAGTTGACAGTTCTTTACTGACAGTTGAGATTTTTATTCATTGAAACTGTGTTTCAATGAGAATAATTGTAAGTTTATTAAGATGTTTGTTAGTGTCATCATCTTGTTTTTAATTTTGGATTCAATTAACATTCTTTCCACTTGAGATGTATACTTTTTCTTTCTTCATGTTACAGTTAATTTTTTATTGTTTTCATGATACTAAAAATGTTACATTATGGGAATTCTGGGTTCTGTTATTTTTCTTTAGTGAGCATTTTTTTTTTCTTAATTTTAGCAAGAAATATTTGCCTGGGTTTAAATTACAGAATGTTTCTTAAGCAGAAGCTTGGTTCAGATCTTGTTTCTTTAGTTGCACTGATTTGAATCTGATTTTCCCATGCGTGGTTCAAATTTCAGTCAAAATGTGGTTAGGACTGCTTTGAAATCCCTTCTTATGCACCTTGCCTTCCGAAATCCTTCTAATCTTTTCGTTGTCCAAAATTGCAAAACTTATTTTTCTAGTTTTTCAGGCCAGAAAAACTGGACTTCTCTATGTCTATATTCTCCCTTCAAGTAGTGAATATACCATATAAACTGTTCCTAATTCAAGATTAATACCCTAGAATACGTGCAGAGACTTGTTTACTTTCTCATGTCTCATTTGTGATATGTGATGTGGTAATTTGTTCTCACACTGCTAATAAAGACATACCAGAGTCAGGGTAATTTATAAGGAAAAGAGGTTTATTTGACTCACAGTTCAGCATGGCAGGGGAGGCCTCAGGAAACCTACAATCATGGTAGAAAGGGAAGCAAACAAGTCTTCACATGGCAGCTGAAAGAAGAAGTGCTGAGCAAAGGGGGAAAAATCCCTTATGAAACCATCAGATTTTGTGTGACTTCACTTACTATCAGGAGAACAGCATGGGGTAACCACCCCCATGATTCAATTACCTCTCACTGGATCCCTCCCATGATACATGGGGATTATGGGGATGACAATTCAAGATGATATTTGGGTGGGACACAGCCAAACCATATCGTATGGGATACTGAATGGAGTCACTGTGATTGTGAGTTCTAAAATGGACTTGGGAAGCCATTCAAAGAACATGCAAAACCTGCAACCTTGGAAAAACAACAAAAAAACAAAACAAAAACCAGAAGCTTTCCTTGAACTTTTGGTCTGGGCCAAACCACCAGGACCATGACATCCTAGAAAACAGCTGAAATTCTCCATTGCTGCAACTCCTAAACATTAACAATCAATGAATTACCGACTCATGTACTAAGCCAGCCACCTTCGTCAATGACAATTCTTTCAAAAGAACTTGTTTAGTGTATGCTTTGAAAGTCCCCATTCCCCTTTCTCTCCTCTGGACCCTAGCTTCTAGTGAAATTTTTTTTCTGTATTACAATTTCTGAGGTTAGAGTAAATGCCTAGTCATACTACTTTGCAGTATGGTTTTTGCTTTTTCTTAGTCAACACCTCAAAGTGTGTATGCATCCTCAGAATCTTTTAGCATCTATTAATTCTCCAGAATGTTCAGGTAGTTATTTTTTACATTATCTGAATGGTTTAAAGCTGTTTTTTTGGTTTTGATTTTGGTTTCACAATAGATTTCATATCATCGTCTTTTTGGTTCACCATATCATGAATCAGAAACAACTCCTATTCTTTAGAAATCCAAAATGTTAGTTTTCACAAATGAAATGCACTTTGCTAATGTATTTATAAATTGACAAAAATGTCTAAATCATTTTGTTATTCTTAAAATTGTAAGTGATGACTGTTTACTACCAAGGATGATTATTAATTACAATACTTTTTATTTAGTTGAAGCAATACTTGTGCCCCGAAATGCAATATAATTTGTATTCAGATATTTATACAACTATGAGGAAACAAGGATCTGAGTCTAATATTAGAATAAGATTATTTTTAATAGAAGAGTAGTCAACCTTTTGTATAATTCTTTATCTTGAAAAATGAGGGTAACCTTTTCTAATATATTTATTTTAAATTAAATAACATCTGCAAATTACATAATATATTTTCTGAAAAAGATTAGGTATTTAAAAAGTAGATATTATTATTTCTTATTTTAGGGACTACTATTTACTTCCAGAAAATGAAGCATATTTTTAATACAATGATCATATAATAAATATAAAACAAATACCTACCAACTTACTGTAGAGGTATAGAAAAGTGCCCTGTAGTTACTTTACCTACTTAAAACAATAGACTTGAATTATTGATAAGGAGAATGTAAAATTCCACATTCCTATTACATAAATGTATATTATAGAATATGTGAATATAGAATGCAGTGTTAAGAATCAAAGTATTATCGATTTTGAAATGAGATAGTTCCCTTAACCCCTTTGCAGTCCTCACAACATGCATGTGGCTCATCTGTTGGGCCACCACACACTCAAACCCTTACAGGAGAGGAAGCATGCAGACTGACAGGTGCAGAAGTGGGGCAAGAGCTTCTGGGCTCTAGCCCCATGGTATCATCCGGTAGTGGGTGTCTGCAATTCCTGAAGCCCTAGTGGGCATTCTATAGTGTTCCTTTAGCTCTGCCATCAGCAGACACCTTAAGCGTTAACCAGCTCAGTGCTCTCTTGATACCTGGGTCGTTGTCCTGCATCTAGGAAGAATCAGGGCACATACAGACTTAAAGGATGGTGAATGTGGAGATTTTATTGAGTGGTGGAGGTGGCTCTCAGTAGGATGGATGAGGAGCTGGAAAGAGGATGGTGTGGAAAAATCATCTTCCTCTGGAGTTTGGCCATCCTGTGGCCAATCTCTTCAGCAATCCCCAGCTGAACTCCTCTCAACATTCAGATGCCCCTTCTCTTCTCTCCTTCTCTACTGTGCCACACTTCTTTTTCTCTGCTCTTCTGCTCATTCACTCATGGAGCCTGGGTTTTGGGGTTTATATGGGTACAGGATAGAGGGGCATGGCAGGCCAAAAGGCAAAAATTAGGAGCAAAAACAGGAATACCTGTTCTCACTTAAGGCTGTGAGTTTCCAGGCTTTAGGGTTTTACATTTGCCAGGAAACGGCCCTCTTCCACCCAGTAATTCCTTCCTTCCTGCCTGTATCAATTTGAAATGGTAAATGGATATGGATGGGACTAATTAACATGGAAGAGAATTATTTAAGTCTGTTTCCTAACCTCCAAGAGATGGATAAGCTAGTTAATGTTTTTGGGGAGGCCTATTGAGGTAGAGATAGAATTAGTGGGAAGGAGCTTGAGGAATTTATATAATTTGCGATCTTATATATTTTATAAGCATTTTTTTCTTTACCTTTCTTTCTGACCCATAGTAGTACAACTTTTATATTTGATACTTTGATGGAAGATGCTTTCCATTCTAACACAATCACTTTCTTCAAAAACAAACAAACCAAAATACAAGTATGCACATACTTTTCAACCTAACTACTAAGACATAAAATTCTTCCTTATATTATGGATCTTATAATGATTTCTTTTTTTTTTTTTAATTTTTTTAATTTTTAATTTTTAATTTTTTTATTATACTTTAAGTTCTAGGGTACATGTGCATAACGTGCAGGTTTGTTACATATGTATACTTATGCCATGTTGGTGTGCTGCACCCATCAACTCGTCAGCACCCATCAATTCATCATTTATATCATGTATAACTCCGCAATGCAATCCCTCCCTCCTCCCCCCTCCCCATGATAGGCCCCAGTGTGTGATGTTCCCCTTCCCGAGTCCAAGTGATCTCATTGTTCAGTTCCCACCTATGAGTGAGAACATGCGGTGTTTGGTTTTCTCTTCTTGTGATAGTTTGCTAAGAATGATGGTTTCCAGCTGCATCCATGTCCCTACAAAGGACGCAAACTCATCCTTTTTTATGGCTGCATAGTATTCCATGGTGTATATGTGCCACATTTTCTTAATCCAGTCTGTCACAGATGGACATTTGGGTTGATTCCAAGTCTTTGCTATTGTGAATAGTGCCGCAATAAACATACGTGTGCATGTGTCTTTGTAGTAGAATAATTTATTTAAAAACGGAAAATGAATTGAGCATTTTTATAAAGATCACTACTAACACACAGCACTAGCTCATGACTATATACAAAATCAATGCTAATGAAGTATCATATCCTAAATATATGAAAAATCATCTGTTTCTCTTGTCAGTAGTCCCTAGCAAAAGTGGGAGAGATTTCCTGATGATAAAATGAAGTGTCTTTGCTGGATGAGTTCGAGCGTTCTTTTGAATCTAGAAGTTCTAGTATTGTTTTTCACTCTAAGTGCAAGTCGTCATTGCTACTGGCACCAACCACAATATCTGACACAATTTGTGCTTAATAAAACATTTACTAGAAGAATAGAGATCAAAAATACACATATGTGTTTATTACACATCTAATTAAAGTATGAAGGTCAGAAAAATTATGAGATTTTTTTTTTCAAAAACAACATAAGTAAAAAAAAATTGTCAAATTTTGCCAGAATTTATTCTAATAAAATTAGGGAAGGAAAGACTAGAACATACTTTCCAGAGACTGGTAAAATAATTTAAGGTTTCCTCCAAATCTGTGATCTCAATAATATTTCATTTGTAATGAATATTAAGATAAATCCTGATTTCATATAGTCTGTAGAATTCCCTATAACCCCTGATATCCAGAAAATACAATACAGCTTTCAATTATTGATTTGCTGCCATGCAGAACACTGATTCCAAGTATACTACTAGCCCAGAGTAGGCAAGACTGAGGTCAGGGTTGAAGCTGGATAAAGATACTTGCTATTCGTCTTAAAATATTTTGTGGTATTCTCAAACTCATGAGTCAACAAGTCTCTCTTCCTACCCCACCATTAAACTAGGCACATCTTTCTGGTGTTAAGAGGTACTCCACTATTAGAGAAAAATGTAAAGATATATTTGAAGCCAGAAATTTTAAACAAGATGACAGGTAAAGCATTCATGACAGCCTTTCCTTCAAGGAAAATGGTTAATTTGATATCATTTGCTTATACATTTTCACTTGAATGATTTTGCCAAATGAATAGATTTACATTAATACTCTGAGTTCACATTTGCAACCTCCCCTTTAGCAAAATGCATTAACAGTAGGGCTTACAAATAAATAGAGCTTGAATCTACAGTATCACCTCCTTGTTTTCTTTCAAATCTTTCTATAAGAGGGAAGATAAAATATGGTAAGCCATTAAAAATAATTTTGTGGAGACTAAAGTATAGTGCTTCACATAATAGGAGATGTCATGATTGTAAATTTTGAAGAAAATTTTTAAAATGTCATCTACTATTCAACATCAGTGGATATTTTTGTATTTGGAATAAAATAAAATTAAGTGTTTTGAGATAATAATAAGAAAAGGTTTTCTCTGAAGATGTTTTTCAGACAAAAGTTTCTATTTATACCCCATATATCTATTAACTTTTACAATGACTTTCTGTAAGTACAAAGAGAAATGATATTGATCTGTTATTATTTGCATAAGCCATCACCATTGTCAGTTTTTTCTACAACAATGTTCAGGAGAGTTAGCTTAATCTTAGAATGCAGTGGATAATGACTACATTACATAATACACATAATACATAATCATATTTATAAAGAAATTATCAAGGCTTATTTTTGGTAATAATGTATTCCTATAATTTGTATTACTCACTGCTTTGGAAATTTTCTTCCTTAGATTATAGAGTAAAGTAAATCTAAACCAAAGTTGGAATTACATATATTTATGTCTGTGTGTGTGTGTGTGTGTGTGTGTGTGTGTGTGTGTGTGTGTGTGTATGAGGATGAGAAAAGGAAAGAGGGCAGCAGAATTTACTCTTTATAAGGAAAATAACATCCTTCAGTAGTGGAAGGATATTGGCACTGCTAAAGGAGTGATAATATTTTGTTCCTTTCCTCCATATCCTTTTCTTTTTATTCTTATACCTATATTTGTATGTACACAACTGTTTTTCTATGTGAGGCACATGGTATTTAAACTTTTTATCAGATAAATGCTTGCTCACATCTATTTAAATTAACTGATACTAAATTTTAGTTGTGTTTATCACAATGATAAATACATATGGTAACTTAAGGAGTGACCCATATAACCTATTTAGCTAAACTATAATTGATACGAAAAAAGATAAATTAAGAAGCTTTCTTTTGAATGTACTTTAGATTTAAAAGATAGAATACTTGAAAATGCAGAGAAAACATACAAATCTAAGCAGTAAGATTAAATAAAATCTTATTTATCAACCTACACATACTAGCTTCTTTTTCTTAGAAAAATGAATTTTCTTATTTATTTTCCAAATCATATATATGCTCGTCTGAACCATTTAAATATTCCTGTATCTTTTAGCAAAAAGAAAAAGACCATTAATACAAAAAAGTCCATTGTTAAATATTTCACAAAAGTTTATAAGACGGTGAAAATACCATAGTAAAAAGGGAATATCTGATACCATGAAAATATCAACCTCATCAAATATATTGATATTTTTCCAAGGTTCCTTTTCCCCTTCCTATTTATCAATTTCCTTCATATTACCATAGAATGGGCAAGCAGAAAACAGTTAAATTTATTTTTTAATTGACTTTGTATTCTCTAAAGGAACTAATGTAGATATTTACACAAAATAGATTCCCAATAAATATAACTTTAAACTACAGGTGTACACCACTATGCCCTGCTAATTTTTGTATTTTTAATAGAGACAGGGTTTTGCCAGGCTGGTCTCAAACTCCTGACCTCGAGTGATCTACCTGCCACAATCCCCCAAATTGCTGGGATTATAGACACGAGCCACTGCACCCAGCCCCTTACCCCTTACTTCATCTCTCTCTCTCTCTCTCTTTTTTTTTTTTTTTTTTTGTTTGTTTGTTTGTTATTGAGACAGAGTCTGTCTCTGTAGCGCAGGCTGGAGTGCAGTGGTGCGATCTCGACCTCGGCTCACCGCAAGCTCCGCCTCCCGGGTTCACGCCATTCTCCTGCCTCAGCCTCCTGAGTAGCTGGGACTACAGGCGCCCGCCACCTCACCTGGCTATTTTTTTGTATTTTTAGTAGAGACAGGATTTCACCGTGGTGTCAATTTCCTGACCTCGTGATCCTCCCGCCTCAGCCTTTCAAAGTGCTGGGATTACAAGCGTGAGCCACCGCGCCCGGCCTACTTCATCTCCTAAACTACTCTTCTCCTCAAAGGTTGTTTTCTGCTGTTTATGTATGTTGAGTGTTCTCCTAATTTAGGAATTCGATCTGGCTTTTCCTTCTGTCTGATACACTTTTTCCTCTCCATTCTGCATAATTACCATTAGGAAAAAATGTTCATACACTTTAATAAGATGTTGACTTTAATTATGCAGCCTTGAGAAAATAAGTTGCAATCCCTTAAATCTTTTTAAATTTGATTTTTTAGAACACATTAATTGTAAAACATACCAATGACTGGTTACATTTAACCTTTATTGTCTTATGTGACTCACTCTCTTAGAATGTAAGCTCTGTGAGTGCAGATATATTTTTTCTTGTGTTTGCTGTTATTATTATATGTTAAAAATAGTTTTAGCTATTACCCAAGGAGCCAAAACTGTCTTTAACATATAATAATAATTGCTCAGTAAATATTTAATTAATGAATAAATAAGATAATACCCCCAAGTGATGTGATAAATTATATCAATGAGCAAATATTAGTTTTTTTAATATATTCAGTTTGTGTTTATGTATGGTTATTATCCTTGATAGAGAATGTTACACAAGGCAGTAGATATATTCTTGTGTATGTAACATGCAAAGAAAAAATCAAAATCGTTTTTATTTCTTACAGTAATATATATAAATTTAACATAAAATAATTATACCAGATATTATAAATAAATTATGGGATTAGATTACATCTTTATACAATTTAAGAACACACAAAAAATTTGCTTTCTAAAATGTATTTAATGGTTTTTATCAAACTTAAGTTAAATGATCTTACTTTTCAAAGAAAGGTTCTGTGTTCTGAGTTTCATTACAAATGCAGTTAAGCAATTTTAGCCAAGTATTAATGATGCATCTCCAGCATCAGTTGTTAGGAAATCATTCTTCCAAGATGAGGGTAGAAAACATATGCTGCTTCTTATTACCGCAAGGCTCTAACTTCACTGCAGCGATAGAATGTTATAACCTCGTAGAATTATTAGACACATTTCTTGTGAATGCACAGCAAAGACCATGCTATGGTATACAATGAAACAGAAGAAAATGTTCCCAGGTGGGAGTCCAATGTTTTATGTGAAATACTGCTAATGAGTTTGAAAAGATATAATGCAATATGTATTCAAGAAAAACAAAGCTAAAGGCTAGACAAGAGTAAATATATGGTTAAAGAAAAAAATTATCTTTTAGCAAAGTTCATCATCAGTTGAAATAAAACTCTTAAAAATCAAGTATTTACTGTGTTTTTTAAGTTTTCAAATTCATGAAATAGAATAAAAATAAAATCTACCATAAAATTAAAATTTTAAAATACTGTCAATTGGAGATTGGGAGAAAAAGCATAATAAACTGAAAACTGACTCATAGTTTTGGGATATTTTTGAAATGTTAGATTTTAGTTCTGTGAATTTTACAAAGCAGCCATCCTTAATTCTAACTCAGAGCATTCCAAAGAAATCCTGTATTTTCCCCAATAGCATTCTATCTGATATAAATTCCTTAGGGCTAAGTTTTCATTTTATTAATACAAAATCACTGTTATACATTTTACATAGACACAAGTAATTCATACATATAATCATCAATGGTGGTAAAAGAAAAGCAGCTCCTGTAAGGTCTCTAACATAGCCTAAAACTATGTCTTCTTACCAATTTTGATCTCCCAATTTAACAATCAAAACTGAAATTTAGAGAAAATAACATTAAAACTATGGTTAATATGTGGTACAACATTCAAATACAAAGCTTGAGGTGAAGTGTCTCAACAAATTAAGACATTTTCAGACACAGAAGTAATTTACAAGAATCAATTCTGACTATGTAGTAGGGAGTTAAAGGCCTCTGAAGCTTTTAGATTGATAGGGAAAGTTTATGGTGGTTTCTCTCTAATATTCTGTTTTAGAGAAATATAATATTTCCATTTTTGATAGGAAAAGAAAGGTTCTTGGGGTTTTTCTCTAATATTCGATTTTTTTTTCAAATGGGACTACATTTCTTGTTTTTCTGTTGTTTAGAGATTTAAACAGTAATAACCTTTGAACATGACAAAATAGTGGAATGGCTTTTAATTACAGAGAAACATATATTATCCACAGAGCCCAATTCTTAAATAATTTAGGTGTTTTAATTCATTTTAAGAGCTATATGGGGTAGAGAAAAATTAAGTAGTAGTAAGAAAGCATAAGGCCTTATCCATATTTAATCCTCTTTCTTTAAGATAACTAAGGTTATCTTAAAAAATGATAAAACAAAGAGAACGCCTTACCAATCTCTAAAATAAAATGCCTGTAATACTTAATACTCCATTCAGAACTGAACATAGTGAGCATTCCTAGCACATTCAGAACACAACCGGCCTTCGACAGCTGGACAGCCCTCTCCAATCTACCATGAATCCTAATTCTGGACTCTAAAGTTCTAAACTTTACTTGATACACACACACACACACATACACACACACACACACACAAAACCTGCTTTCAGGTTTTCCAAAATATATACATTAACAATATACTCATTCAAATATATGTATGTGAATATTTAATAGTATGTATTCTTTAAGAGGGCATCTATTCCTTAGCCCCTAAAAGCTCTATTCGGAATTCCATGAAAATATCTAGTTATCTATTAAAAAAAACAAATAAAATTACATCAATTATCTAGATAACTATCAAAGAAGAATTATTAAACCTTTACAGTAGTTAGAGGTTTACAACATTAAAAAGTTGAAAAGAGAAATACGTAGGCTCTCACTGTCTTTGCTTCCTGTAACAGAGTATTACTCAATCTTATTAAGTAGGTAGGAAGACTATTCAGCATTTTCTGGGGACCATTCCCAATTTGAAGATGCTAATTTTATATCCAAGAGAAAGAAGTACATCTACTACGTACTGCTAAGTAGTCCAGACTATGTTTTCCATGGCTACATGAAAGGTAATTATCCTTACCTTGTTTTCCTCCTTAACCAATTGTATCGATAACAACATTTTTTTGTCCATTCTACTTGAAATGAAAATATAAAAGCATAGAATACATTTGATTAGGGCAAAGAGAAGGGTTATATGAAAAACAAGTTAATAACATCAGATAAGTAATTTTAAGAAACTAAATAAATAAAATGACATACATATATTTCACACTGGAAGCAGGACAAATTGAGGTTGTAGAAAACTCAAGTGAATAAAATAGTAAAAATCTCAAATGAGTGAAATAAAGACTAATTTGAGAAAAGTTTTCTCCAAAATAAACAGTGAAAAACACTGACAGATAAGAAACATTAGGAAAACAAACAAAAAAGACCAAATGTAACATACAGTTTTTCTCATGCAATTTCTTGGAAAAAAAAAAAATTCCTTCCATACTCCACTTCGCTAACATTTTAAGTTAAAAAATAAAGTAGAAAAGATTGTAACCATTCAAGATTTAAAAAGATTAAAGATTCCTCATAAATGAACACAAAATAGGCTTTTGCAGATTTTACTTTAAAATTTAGATCTGAAATAATGACACCATTACTCAAGAATTTTTAAATTTCTATTCAGGTGATACAAGAATTATACTGTTTGTCAAAAATATAAAAATGAAGACTACAATAGATGTAAGTAAACATTTTAATTTTCTATTTATTCCAATTTTCTGGAATATTTCCTCAATTTTTATTATGTTTTTTTTGCACTAGAAAATAGGATTACATTTTTAAATTTTTAATTTTTTTTTTTTTTTTAGTTTTCTTCTCCACACTTTGAATTTTTAGGAGCATTATTCTATCAATTCTACCAGTATTTATTTGGTATGCCATCAAACAGGAAATCTCAATTTCGTTCACCATGTAAATGATTTGGTTTACTATAATAACTATTCCGTATTTGACTCTTGCTAGTATATATATATTTTAATCCGGTATAAAGTTTTTTGTCCTTCATATTCTTTATCTAAGGTAGATTACTTAAAAAACAAAATTTAAGACTAATATAAGTTTGTATGTTTTCAACTTTGCATAGAAAGGCATTAAACATATTCAAAATTAAAGAAGACACTAAAATGAATTTGTGCATACCATTACTATATAGCTTTAAATATTTTCACAGTTTTCTCTGAATGATAGATACTCTTATTGACCATATGATCACAATATCATTAAACATCTAATATAAATTAACAATTTATTAATATCGTTTCCACTTGGTTTTAAATATCCATGAGTGTGTCTTTATTTGGTGCATAATTTCTTCATATGTTTCTTTTTTAAACAAATTTATTAAGATAAATGACCCTTGGTAATGGTCAATAATCCTTTCTAACATGTTGCCATATTTCGTTTACTAGTATTTTCTTGATGATTTAAAGTCTATAAATGACATTGGTCTGTTCTCTCTTTTCTTGTAATGACCTTGATGTTGGTATTTGGGTAATATTTGCCTTATAAAATAAACTGGGAAGTATCCCTCTATTTTAAAATTTTCTGGATGAGTTTATGAAAAATTGGTAGAACTTTTTAAATTTTTGAGGAATTCAACAGCAAAGCCATCTTGGTCTGGGATTTTACTTTGATAAAGTTTTTAAACTGCTAATTTAATCTTTTTACTTGTTATAGGTCTATTGATACTTTCTAATATTTAGTCATTTATAATATTCCTTTACAGTCTTTTTTATTTCTGTTTGGTCAGTTTTGATGTATCCTCTTTCACTCTTAATGTTATTAATCTGTCTTCTTTTCTCTTCTTTAGTCAATAGATATTTGTCAAATTTTGTTACTCTTTTTAAATAATCAACATTTGTGTCTGTTGATTTTTCTTTACAGTTTTTTTATGCTATATTTCAATAATCCACTCTAATCTTTATTATTATTTATTTCTTTTGTTTGCTTTGTGTTAGTTTGCTCTTCTCTTTCCAATGTGTTAAAGTTGTAGGTTAAGTTGATTTGGGATTTGCCATAGATTTAAAATTTGGGTGTTTACAACTATAGATTAGACTCTAAGGGATGCTTTAGCTGCATCCCATAATTTTTGTTATGTGTATCTTCATTTTCATTGTCTATTTTCCCATTTGGTTTCTTCTTTCACATGTTAATTATTTAGAAGCAGGCTGATTAGCTTTCATGTATTTGTAAATTTTCCAAATCTCTTTATATTGTTGATTTCTAAGTCTATGTCATTGCGTCTGGAGAACTTTGTATGATTTCAATCATTTTAAATTTGCTGAGACTTGTTTAATAGCCTAACATGTGGTCTAATCTGGTAAATGTGCCATGTGCACTTGAGAAGAACATGTATTCTGAAGTTGCTTAGTGTCATGTTCTACATATGTTTGTTAGGTCTAGTTGGTTCATAGTGTTAAGTCTTCTATCAATTTTCTTATTTAACGTCTGCCTTGTTGTTTCTGTTCTATTCATTATTAAAAGTTGGTTAGTACAATTTTTTAATCCTATTGTTGAACTTCTCCATAACTAATCATTTATATTTGCATGCATCACTCACATACAGTTTATCTACATTTATCCAGTGATTATATCTGTATTTATATCATCAACATTGGTTTATTTGAATCTAGATTCAAACAATGTCCATACATTGCAATCCATTAATATATTTTCAGAATTCAATTTAATGCATCGGTTTTCCAACACCTCTTTCTGCAATTTATTTGTTAGAGAAACTGGTCACTAGCTCTGTAAAGTTCACAGAATCTAGAATTTTGAACATTGCGTCGTATGATGTATTTAATTGTTTTCCCATTCACCATATTCTTTTTGTAAACTTAGTAACTGTTCTACAAGTTTTAACAGTTTTAGTTATAAATATTTCCTACATAATTTTTCAAATTTCTAATAATTGAATCTTTCAGTAATGTTAGCAATTGTGACATTTATGGCCTGGACTGATTAATTATTATGGGTGGCAAGTTGGGGGATATTTTATTTATTTTTTTCCATGTAATAGTTAAAATATTTCTACAAAAGAAGCTTCCAATAATAAATATTTGCTTACCCCGAGAAACAATGTTAATGAATAAGACAAAATAACCATTTGATTTTGTCACTTTATCAGTTCTCATAATTGACTTGATTCCCTAGTTTTCTCAAAGGTTTTTTGTCCTCCTCCCCCTAAGTTAGGTTCATTATTAAAAAGTTACTAAATGCATTTTATAAATTTCAATTCACTGTGGTTATTATCATTTATTGATGCTTAAATTATCAAATCATTGGTTAGTGGAAACCCCTGAATTATTTTGACATGACCATAGTATATTTTGTTAGCTTCTTTGATTTCCAAAGTGCCAAAATTGTCCATGCATATCTTGTATATGTATCCCCCAAAGTTAAAGTCACCCAATTTCTTAAAGGATTAAGCTTATTTTCATTATATTTTATATAGGGACATCATGTTTTATACTAACTTATATTGAGCTATTTATTTTCTAGGAAATTTCAGTTGATAAAGCCAGGACTCACACACGTATATGTCTAAATATATGTATGTATAGATGTATGTCTATATACATAAACACACACATGTATATGTATAGTTAGTTAATTTTTTAATTAGAAGAAATTTCATACTGATACTGTCAGGGATTTTGCTTTAATGCATGGATCTAGATTTTTTGTCTCTATATATCTTTTTCCATGCTTGAAATTCAAGCTCTCAGTGACACCAACATCATTAAACATTTGCTTACACAATAATATGTCCATCAGTCTCAGAATAACTTTGACAACACTATGAACAATAAGATTAATAATTTACTAAAAAGAGTTTAAGATTTTATGCTTTGTTGTTATTGGTCATATCCCATTAGGAATGTGAGTAATAGCACTAAGTTTATAAGTCATTTGATTCAATTTGTCTCAAAAATGTTCTCTTTAGCTATTTTAATTTTACTGGCCAAGATCTAATGTAGAATTCTATATAGTGTTGTCAAAGTTAGTAAGTGTTTTATTGTGAAACAATTACATCTCCTTCCTTAGTAATATTTGACCTTGAACATTTTGTCAATTAGAAGCCATTTCATTTTAAAGAATGTCCTTATTTTGCATGATACGACGTTTCCTCATGATTAAATTCTGAGTTTGCATTTTGGCAGGAATAATATAAAAATTACATGGTTTTCTTTTCAGCAGTTTTTTTTAGCATGCAACACTGATGATGATTTGTTAAATACTGTTGATATCAAGTATAATCATCTAGTTAAGATACTGCCTGCCAAAATTCCACATATGAAAATGCCATCCGGGCATGGTGGCTCACACTTGTAATCTCAGCATTTTGGGAGGTGGAGGTAGGTGGATCACTTGAGGCCAGGAGTTCAAGACCAGCCTGGCCAACATGGCAAAACCCCATCTCTACTAAAAGAACAAAAAAAAGTTAGCTGGGCATAGTGGCACTTGCCTGTAATCCCAGCTACTGGGGAGGATAAGACAGGATAATTGCTTGAACCTGGGAGGCAGAGGTTGCAGTGAGCCAAGATCATACCACTGCACTACAGCCTAGGTGACCCTGAGACCCTGTCCCACAAAAAAATTTTTTTAAAAAGCCATTTTTTCTCTTAATTCTCCTTTATTCATTTATTCATATCTGTGTCCACTTAAGTATTTTTTCTTTATTCATAGTATTCTAATTCATCTTATCATGATTTACTATATTTATATATAATGTATAGCATATATATACCATAGTGTAAACATATATATGTATGTTTATACTTTTGTTGAGAAGAATCTGCTTCCAATTGACTCTTGTGTATTTTTGATAAGACTCATCACTCTTCAAAAACTTTTTTTTTTTTGAGAATGAAATTCAGTCTCATCTTGCATGTTTCCTACTTCTAGCCTGAAAGCAGACTTCACTGAAAAAAAAGCTTTGGATACTAGATATGGGAGGTACATGTTTATTGTTACTGTTGTATCATCCCTCATAAGGTTTCTGGCCTCTGATTAAAATGTGACCTACATGCACATGCTCATATAACTGTCTATATACATTTATCTAACTCTGTTGTCTATTCTTTATCCTTTCATCTAATTATCTAACTTTAATTGAAGTACATCCCCAATGGGTTCATTCTACTCTTTCACCTTTGATATTGGGCTTTTCTTTCTCCAGCAGTGAGAAACTAAGCTCTCCTTATCATAAATATCTTTACTTATTTGTTGATGCCTATAAAACATAGTAGTTTTGACTTCCTCTTTATGTGTTTGAATACCTTTTATTTCTTTCTCTTGCCTAATTGCTCTGGATAGGACTTCCAGTACTGAAAAAAGAGTGATGAGAGTGGGCATCCTTGACTTGATCCAATTCTTCAGGGGAATGCTTTCAGCTTTTGCCCATTCAATATGATATTGGCTGTGAGTTTGTCATAGATAATTCTTATTCTGAAGGCATGTTACTTTGATGCCTAGTTTGTTAAGTGTTTTTATGATTAAAGGATGTTGAATTTTATCAAAAACTTTTTCTGCATCTACTGAGATGATCATATGACTTGTTTCTAACTATGTTTTCATGGTGAATCACATTTACTGATGTGTGTGTTGAATCAACCTTGCATCTCAGGAATAAAGCCCACTTGATCATAGTGAATTAACTTTTTGATGTGTTGATGGATCAATAACTAGAAAACCCTAAAGAGTTTTCCAAAAAACTCTTAGACCTGAAAAATGATGTCAATAATAATTCAGAACACAAAATCAATGTACAAAAATTAGTAGCATTTCTATACACAAATAACATTCAAGATGAGAGCCAAATCAAGAGGCCAATTCCATTTATAATAGCCACACACAGTCACACACACACAAGTACCTGGGAACATACAGAGGAGTTTAAAAAGCTCTACAAGGAGAACTACAAAACATTGTTGAAAGAAATCATAGATGACACAAATGGAAAATCTTTCCATGTTCATGGATTGGAAGATCCAACATTGTTAAAATAGACCTAATGGTCCAAAGCAATGTACAGATTCAGTTTCATTCCTATCAAATTATCAACATTATTTTAACAGGATTAGGAAAAAAAAAAACAAAAACAAAAAAACTATTCTAAAATTCACATGAAACCAAAACAAGAGCCCAAATAGCCAAAGCAACTCTAAGCAAAAAGAACAAAACCATACATTACCCAACTTCAAACTATACCACATCACATTACTCAACTTCAGACTATACTACAAGGCTACAATAAGTAAAACAGCTAGATAACGGTACAAAAATAATAAGCACATAGACCAAAGGAACAGAATAGAGAACCCAGAAATAAAGCACATACCCACAACCAAGTGATCTTTGACAAAGTTGACAAAAATAAGCAATGGAGAAAGGACTCCCTATTCAATAATTGGTGTTGGGATAACTGGCTGGCCATGTGCCAAAGAAAGAAATTGGACCTATCACCATATATAAAAATTAACCCAAGATAAAATAAATACTTATGTATGAGATCTCGAACTATAAAAACCCTGATAGAAAATCTAAGAAACACCCTTCTGAGCATCAGCCTTGGCAAAAAATTTCTAACCAAGTCCTCAAAAGCAATTGCAACAAAACCAAAAATTGACAAGTGGGACCTAATTTAACTAAAAAGCCTGCACAGCAAAATAAACTATCAACAGAGTAAACAGACAACCTACAGAATGAGAGAAAATATTCGTAAACCATTTTTCTGACAAAGGACTAATATGAAGAATTCAGGCTGGGTGAGGTGGCTCACGCCTGTAATCCCAACACTTTTGGAGGCTGAGGCAGGCAGATCATGAGGTCAGGAGATCCAGAGCATCCTGGCTAACATGGTGAAACACCATCACTACTAAAAATAAAAATTAAAAAAATAGCCTGGGGTGGTGACATGCACCTGTAGTCACAGCTGCTCAGGAGGCTGAGGCAGGAGAATTGTTTGAACCAAGGAGGCAGAGGTTGAGCGAGCCAAGATTGTGCCACTGCACTCCAGTCTGGGTGACAGAGCAAGACTCCATGTCAAAAAAAAGAAAAAGAAAAAATATACATAAAACACTAAATATGGAAAGGAAAACCTGGTACCAGCCACAGCAAACACAAATCAAAATGTAAAGACCATTGACACTGTGAAGAAACTGCATCAGCTAATGGAAAAAATAATCAGCTAGCATCATAATGACAGAATCAATAGTAACCTTAAATTTAAATGGGCTAAATGCCCCAATTAAAAGGCACAGATTGGCAAATTGGATAGAGACAAGATCCATCAGTGTGCTGTATTCAGGAGACCCATCTCACGTGCAAAGATACACATAACCTCAAATTACAGAGATGGAAGAATATTTACCAAGCAGATGGAAAGAAAAAAAAAAAAAAAGTAAGGGTTACAATCCTAGTCCCTGATAAAACAGACTTTAAACCAACAAAGATCAAAAAAGACAAAGAAGGGCATTACATATGGCAAAGAAATCAATGCAACAAGAAGAACTAACTATCCTAAATATATATGCACCCAACACAGGAGCACTCAGATTAATAAGGCAAGTTCTTAGAAACCTAAAAAGAGACTTATACTCCCATAGAATAATAGTTGGAGACTTTAATAACCCACTGTCAATATTAGACAGAATAATGAGACAGAAAATTAACAAGAATATTCAGGACTTGAACTCAGCTCTGGACCAAATGAACGTAATAGACATCTACAGAACTATTGGGGGAATCCCACCTCCGATATTTAATGTGGGTTCTTTTCTATTTACCTAAGTGTTGGTTGGTCTGAGAAAAAAAGGGAAAGAGTACAAAAGAGAGAAATTTTAAAGCCAGGTGTCGGGAGGAGACATCACATGTCAGCAGGTTCCATGATGCTCCCTGAGCCGTAAAACCAGCAAGCTTTTATTAGCAGTTTTCAAAGGGAAGGCAGTGCATGAATAGGGTGTGGGTCACAGAGATCACATACTTCAAGGGTGACAAAAGATCACAAGACAGGAGATCAGGGCAAGATCACAAGGTCAGGGCGAAACTAGAATTACTAATGAACTTCCATGTCCAGCTATACATGCGTTGTCATTGATAAACAAGGTTCAAGAGCAGAGAACAGGTTTGAGTAGAATTTGCCGGGCTGGAATTTCCTAATCCTAGCAAGCCTGGGGGCACTTCAGGAGACTAGGGTGTGTTTCATCTCTAGCTACATCTGCATAAAGCAGACACCCCCAGAGCGGTAATTTCAGAAGCCTCCTCTGGGAATCAATGCTTTTCCCAGGGTTGTTAATTATTAACATTCCTTACTGGGGAAAGAATTCAATGATATTTATCTTACCCATTTTCTGTAATAAGAGAAATATGGCTCTGTTCCACCCTGCCCACAGACAGTCAGACTTTAAAGTTATCTCCCCTGTTCCCTGAAAATCGCTGTTATCCTGTTCTTAAGGTGCCCAGATATCATATTGTTCAAATACACTTATTCTACAAACAATTTGTGCAGTTAATGCAATCATCACAGAGTCCTGAGGTGACATTCATTCTCAGCTTATGAAGATGATGGAACTAAGAGATTAAAGTAAAGTAAAGACAGGCATAGGAAATCACAAGAGTATTGATTGGGGAAGTGATAAATGTCCATGAAATCTTCACAATTTATGTTCAGAGATTGCAGTAAAGACAGGTGCAAGAAATTATAAAAGTATTAATTTGGGTAACTAATAAATGTCCATGAAATCTTCACAATTTATGTTCTTCTGCCACGGCTTCAGCTGGCCCCTTCGTTCAGGGTCCCTGACTTCCCACAACACAGGACTCTCCACCCCAAATCAACAGAGTATATATTATTCTCAGCACCACATCACACTTGTTCTAAAATCAAAAACATAATTGGAAGTAAAGCACTCCTCAGCAAATGCAAAAAGAACAGAAATCATAACAGTTTCTAAGACCACAGTGCAACAAAATTAGAACTCAGGATTAAAAACCTCACTCAAAATCATACAACTACATGGGCACTGAACAACCTGCTCCTGAATGACTACTGGATAAATAACAAAATTAAGGCAGAAATAAATAAGTTATTTGAAACCAATGCAAACAAAGACATAACATACCAGAATCTCTGGAACACAGCCAAAACAGTGTGTAGAGGGAAATTTATAGTACTAAATGCTCACAGGGGAAAGCAGGAAAGATCTAAAATCAACACTCTAACATCACATTTAAAAGAACTGGAGAAGTAAGAGCAAACAAATTTAAAAGCTGAAAGAAGACAAGAAATAACTAAGGTCAGAGCAGAACTGAAGGAAATAGACACATAAAAAAAATCTTCAAAAAAATCAATAAATCCAGGAGCAGATTTTTTTTTGAAAAGATTAACAAAATAGATATACTGCTAGCCAGACTAAAAAGAAGAAAAGAGAGAAGAATCAAACAGACAATAAAAAATGAGAAAGTTGGATATCAACACTGATCCCACAGAAATACAAACTACCATCAGAGAATACTATAAACACCTCTATGCAAATAAACTAGAAAATCTAGGAGAAATGGAAAAATTCCTGGAAGCATACACTCTCCCAAGACTAAACCAGGAAAAACTTGAATCCCCAAACAGACAAGTAAGTTCTGAAATTGAGGCCATGATTAATAGTCTACCAACCAAAAAAAAAAGTCCAGCACCAGACGGATTCACAGCCAAATTCTACGAGAGATACAAAGAGGAGCTGGTACCATTCCTTCTAAAATTATTCTAAAAAATAGAAAAAGAGGGACTCCTCCCTAACACATTTGATGAGGTCAGCATGATCCTGATACAAAAACCTGGCAGATATACAATAACAACAAAAAAGAAAATTTCAGGCCAATAGCTCTGATGAACATCAATGCAAAGATCCTCAATAAAATACTGGCAAAAGGAGTACAGCAGCATATTAAAAAGCTTTATCCAGCACGATCAAGTCGGCTTCCTCCCTGGGATGCGAGGCTGGTTCAACATATGCAAATCAGTAGACGTAATCCAGCACATTAACAGAACCAAAGACAAAAACCACATGATTATCCCAATAGATGCAGAAAAGGCCTTCGATAAAATTCAACACCCCTTCATACTAAAATCTCTCAATTAACTAGGTATTGATGGAACATATCTCAAAATGATAAGAGCTATTTATAACAAACCCACAGCCAATATCATACCGATAGACAAAAGCTGGAAGCATTCCCTTTGAAAACCTGCACAAGACAAGGATGCCCTCTCTCACCACTCCTATTCAACATAGTATTGGAAGTTCTGGCCAGGGCAATCAAGCAAGAGAAAGAAATAAACGGTATTCAAATAGAGGCATAGAGTATTGATATTTTCTTGGTACATACTGCCAGTTGCCAATATAATTATTTTCTATAATAAATTATTATTTTAATATTGTTGTTAATGAAAAACTCATAAACATTTACTTCATCAATTATATCCTCTAATTTCAAAAACATGACATTCTGCAAGAGACGTCTTACACATAAATTCTTTCAGTCCAGGACATCGCTAAAGGACTAAGATTTTTAAAATACAAACAAACAAAAAGCACTCTAATACACCTAGTTTCTAATTCCTGAGTATATGAATTTACAATAACATTAAGAAAAACAAAGAGGCTTTCGAAGCCTGTCATAGAGAGGAGGCTATGCATACGCAAGGACAAATGATGTAGGGAAAATCTCTGTACCTTCTGTTCAATATTGTTATGAACCTAAAACTGCTCTAATTATTGGGGAATTATTTAAAAAGGTAATCAATAAGCAATCTGTAGTTAAAAAATACCTATCATAAACTTAGGCGAGACAAACGGTAAGATGGTATTCATTATGCTTCTTTAGAAGTGCCCTTCTTTAGGGGCGGAGCAAGATGGCCGAATAGGAACAGCTCCAGTCTCCAACTCCCAGCGCGAGCGACACAGAAGACCGGTGATTTCTGCATTTTCAACTGAGGTACTGGGGTCATCTCACTAGGGAGTGCCGGACAATCGGTGCTGGTCAGCTGCTGCAGCCTGACCAGCGAGAGCTGAAGCAGGGCGAGGCATCGCCTCACCTGGAAGCGCAAGGGGGAAGGGGATCCGTTTTCCTAGCCAGGGGAACTGAGACACACAACACCTGGAAAATCGGGTAACTCCCACCCCAATACTGCGCTGTAAGCATACAGGCACACCAGAATATATCCCACACCTGGCCGGGAGGGTCCCACGCCCACGAAGCCTCCCTCACTGCTAACACAGCAGTCTGCCGCGATCTATCCGCAAGGCAGCAGCGAGGCTGGGGGAGGGGCGCCCGCCATTCCTGAGGCTTAAGTAGGTAAACAAAGCCTCTGGGAAGCTCGAACTGGGTGGAACTCACAGCAGCTCAAGGAAGCCTGCCTGTCTCTGTAGTCTCCACCTCTGGGGACAGCGCACAGCTGAAGACCAACAGCGGAAGTAGCGGGAGCCGGTGCAGACGCGAACGACTCTGTCTGACAGCTTTGGGGAGAGCCGTGGATCTCCCAACGCGGAGGTTGAGATCTGAGAACGGACAGACTGCCTGCTCAGGTGTGTCCCTGACCCCTGAGTAGCCTAGCTGGGAGAAATCCCCCACTAGGGGCAGTCTGACACCCCACACCTCACAGGGTGGAGTACACCCCTGAGAGGAAACTTCCAAAGGAAGAATCAGACAGGTACACTCGCTGTTCAGCAATATTCTATCTTCGGCAACCTCTGCTGCTGATACCCAGGCAAACAGGGTCTGGAGTGGACCTCAAGCAATCTCCAACAGACCGACAGACAGTCCTTCTGACTGTCAGAAGGAAAACTATCAAACAGGAAGGACACCTATACCAAAACCCCATCAGTACGTCACCACCATCAAAGACCAGAGACAGATAAAACCACAAAGATGGGGAAGAAGCAGGGCAGAAAAGCTGGAAATTCAAAAAATAAGAGCGCATCTCCCCCTGCAAAGGAGCGCAGCCCATCGCCAGCAACGGATCAAAGCTGGTCAGAGAATGACTTGGACGAGAGGAGAGAAGAAGGCTTCAGTCCATCAAACTTATCAGAGCTAAAGGAGGAATTACGTACCCAGCGCAAAGAAACTAAAAATCTTGAAAAAAGAGTGGAAGAATTGACAGCTAGACTAATTAATGCAGAGAAGATCATAAACGAAATGACAGAGATGAAAACCATGATACGAGAAATACGTGACAAATGCACAAGCTTCAGTAACCGACTCGATCAACTGGAAGAAAGAGTATCAGCGATTGAGGATCAGATGAATGAAATGAAGCGAGAAGAGAAACCAAAAGAAAAAAGAAGAAAAAGAAATGAGCAAAGCCTGCAAGAAGTATGGGATTACGTAAAAAGACCAAATCTACGCCTGATTGGGGTGCCTGAAAGTGAGGGGGAAAATGGAACCAAGTTAGAAAACACTCTTCAGGATATCATCCAGGAGAACTTCCTCAACCTAGTAGGGAAGGCCAACATTCAAATTCAGGAAATACAGAGAATGTCACAAAGATACTCCTCCAGAAGAGCAACTCCAAGACACATAATTGCCAGATTCACCAAAGTTGAAATGAAGGAAAAAATCTTAAGGGCAGCCAGAGAGAAAGGTCGGGTTACCCACAAAGGGAAGCCCATCAGACTAACAGCAGATCTCTCAGCAGAAACTCTACAAGCCAGAAGAGAGTGGGGGCCAATATTCAACGTTCTTAAAGAAAAGAATTTTAAACCCAGAATTTCATATCCAGCCAAACTAAGTTTCATAAGTGAAGGAGAAATAAAATCCTATACAGATAAGCAAATGCTTAGAGATTTTGTCACCACCAGGCCTGCCTTACAAGAGACCCTGAAGGAAGCACTAAACATGGAAAGGAACAACCGGTACCAGCCATTGCAAAAACATGCCAAAATGTAAAGACCATCGAGGCTAGGAAGAAACTGCATCAACTAACGAGCAAAATAACCAGTTAATATCATAATGGCGGGATCAAGTTCACACATAACAATATTAACCTTAAATGTAAATGGACTAAATGCTCCAATTAAAAGACACAGACTGGCAAACTGGATAAAGAGTCAAGACCCATCAGTCTGCTGTATTCAGGAGACCCATCTCACATGCAGAGACATACATAGGCTCAAAATAAAGGGATGGAGGAAGATCTACCAAGCAAATGGAGAACAAAAAAAAGCAGGGGTTGCAATCCTAGTCTCTGATAAAACAGACTTTAAACCATCAAAGATCAAAAGAGACAAAGAAGGCCATTACATAATGGTAAAGGGATCAATTCAACAGGAAGAGCTAACTCTCCTAAATATATATGCACCCAATACAGGAGCACCCAGATTCATAAAGCAAGTCCTTAGGGACTTACAAAGAGACTTAGACTCCCATACAATAATAATGGGAGACTTCAACACTCCACTGTCAACATTAGACAGATCAACGAGACAGAAAGTTAACAAGGATATCCAGGAATTGACTCATCTCTGCACCAAGCGGACCTAATAGACATCTATAGAACTCTCCACCCCAAATCAACAGAATATACATTCTTCTCAGCACCACATCACACTTATTCAAAAATTGACCACATAATTGGAAGTAAAGCACTCCTCAGCAAATGTAAAAGAACAGAAATTATAACAAACTGTCTCTCAGATCACAGTGCAATCAAACTAGAACTCAGGACTAAGAAACTCTATCAAAACCGCTGAACTACATGGAAACTGAACAACCTGCTCCTGAATGACTACTGAGTACATGACGAAATGAAAGCGGAAATAAAGATGTTCTTTGAAACCAATGAGAACAAAGATACAACATACCAGAATCTCTGGGACACATTTAAAGCAGTGTGGAGAGGGAAATTTATAGCACTAAATGCCCACAAGAGAAAGCAGGAAAGATCTAAAATTGACACTCTAACATCACAATTAAAAGAACTAGAGAGGCAAGAGCAAACACATTCAAAAGCTAGCAGAAGGCAAGAAATAACTAAGATCAGAGCCGAACTGAAGGAGATAGAGACACAAAAAACCCTCCAAAAAATCAATGAATCCAGGAGCTGGTTTTTTGAAAAGATCAACAAAATTGACAGACCGCTAGCAAGACTAATAAAGAAGAAAAGAGAGAGGAATCAAATAGACGCAATAAAAAATGATAAAGGGGATATCACCACTGACCCCACAGAAATACAAACTACCATCAGAGAATACTATAAATGCCTCTACGCAAATCAACTAGAAAATCTAGAAGAAATGGATAATTTCCTGGACACTTACACTCTCCCAAGGCTAAACCAGGAAGAAGTTGAATCCCTGAATACACCAATAGCAGGCTCTGAAATTGAGGCAACAATTAATAGCCTACCCACCAAAAAAAGTCCAGGACCAGATGGATTCACAGCTGAATTCTACCAGAGGTACAAGGAGGAGCTGGTACCATTCCTTCTGAAACTATTCCAATCAATAGAAAAAGAGGGAATCCTCCCTAACTCATTTTATGAGGCCAACATCATCCTGATACCAAAGCCTGGCAGAGACACAACAAAAAAAGAGAATTTTAGACCAATATCCCTGATGAACATCGATGCAAAAATTCTCAATAAAATACTGGCAAACCAGATTCAGCAGCACATCAAAAAGCTTATCCACCATGATCAAGTGGGCTTCATCCCTGGGATGCAAGGCTGGTTCAACATTCGCAAATCAATAAACGTAATCCAGCATATAAACAGAACCAAAGACAAGAACCACATGATTGTCTCAATAGATGCAGAAAAGGCTTTTGACAAAATTCAACAGCCCTTCATGCTAAAAACGCTCAATAAATTCGGTATTGATGGAACGTACCTCAAAATAATAAGAGCCATTTATGACAAACCCACAGCTAATATCATACTGAATGGGCAAAAACTGGAAAAATTCCCTTTGAAAACTGGCACAAGACAGGGATGCCCTCTCTCACCACTCCTATTCAACATAGTGTTGGAAGTTCTGGCTAGGGCAATCAGGCAAGAGAAAGAAATCAAGGGTATCCAGTTAGGAAAAGAAGAAGTCAAATTGTCCCTGTTTGCAGATGACATGATTGTATATTTAGAAAACCCCATCATCTCAGCCCAAAATCTCCTTAAGCTGATAAGCAACTTCAGCAAAGTCTCAGGATACAAAATTAATGTGCAAAAATCACAAGCATTCTTATACACCAGTAACAGACAAGCAGAGAGCCAAATCAGGAATGAACTTCCATTCACAATTGCTTCAAAGAGAATAAAATACCTAGGAATCCAGCTTACAAGGGATGTAAAGGACCTCTTCAAGGAGAACTACAAACCACTGCTCAGTGAAATCAAAGAGGACACAAACAAATGGAAGAACATACCATGCTCATGGATAGGAAGAATCAATATCGTGAAAATGGCCATACTCCCCAAGGTTATTTATAGATTCAATGCCATCCCCATCAAGCTACCAATGAGTTTCTTCACAGAATTGGAAAAAACTGCTTTAAAGTTCATATGGAACCAAAAAAGAGCCCGCATTGCCAAGACAATCCTAAGTCAAAAGGACAAAGCTGGAGGCGTCACGCTACCTGACTTCAAACTATACTACAAGGCTACAGTAACCAAAACAGCATGGTACTGGTACCAAAACAGAGATATAGACCAATGGAACAGAACAGAGTCCTCAGAAATAATACCGCACATCTACAGCCATCTGATCTTTGACAAACCTGAGAGAAACAAGAAATGGGGAAAGGATTCCCTATTTAATAAATGGTGCTGGGAAAATTGGCTAGCCATAAGTAGAAAGCTGAAACTGGATCCTTTCCTTACCCCTTATACGAAGATTAATTCAAGATGGATTAGAGACTTAAATGTTAGACCTAATACCATAAAAACCCTAGAAGAAAATCTAGGTAGTACCATTCAGGACATAGGCATGGGCAAGGACTTCATGTCTAAAACACCAAAAGCAACGGCAGCAAAAGCCAAAATTGACAAATGGGATCTAATTAAACTAAAGAGCTTTTGCACAGCAAAAGAAACTACCATCAGAGTGAACAGGCAACCTACAGAATGGGAGAAAATTTTTGCAACCTACTCATCTGACAAAGGGCTAATATCCAGAATCTACAAAGAACTCAAACAAATATACGAGAAAAAAACAAACAACCCCATCAAAAAGTGGGGAAAGGATATGAACAGACATTTCTCAAAAGAAGATATTCATACAGCCAACAGACACATGAAAAAATGCTCATCGTCACTCGCCATCAGAGAAATGCAAATCAAAACCACAATGAGATACCATCTCACACCAGTTAGAATGGCAATCATTAAGAAGTCAGGAAACAACAGGTGTTGGAGAGGATGTGGAGAAATAGGAACACTTTTACACTGTTGGTGGGATTGTAAACTAGTTCAACCATTATGGAAAACAGTATGGCAATTCCTCAAGGATCTAGAACTAGATGTACCATATGACCCAGCCATCCCACTACTGGGTATATACCCAAAGGATTATAAATTATTCTACTACAAAGACACATGCACACGTATGTTTATTGCGGCACTATTCACAATAGCAAAGACTTGGAATCAACCCAAATGTCCATCTGTGACAGACTGGATTAAGAAAATGTGGCACATATACACCATGGAATACTATGCAGCCATAAAAAAGGATGAGTTTGCGTCCTTTGTAGGGACATGGATGCAGCTGGAAACCATCATTCTTAGCAAACTATCACAAGAAGAGAAAACCAAACACCGCATGTTCTCACTCATAGGTGGGAACTGAACAATGAGATCACTTGGACTCGGGAAGGGGAACATCACGCACTGGGGCCTATCATGGGGAGGGGGGAGGGGGGAGGAGGGAGGGATTGCATTGGGGAGTTATACATGATATAAATGATGAATTGATGGGTGCTGATGAGTTGATGGGTGCAGCACACCAACATGGCATAAGTATACATATGTAACAAACCTGCACGTTATGCACATGTACCCTAGAACTTAAAGTATAATAAAAAAAAAAAAAAGAAAAAGAAAAAAAAAAAAAAAGAAGTGCCCTTCTTTGATTTGGCCTCAGTAGGCCTAATCTATTCAACAACTTTCTCTTACACGATATTTTTACAAATACACTGTAGGTATATAATATCTGTTAGGAGTGATGGTTACAGAGGAAATCACTCTTAATTGAAGTCCTTGTCTCTTTTGTTTAACCTAATTCAACAAAATCGGTATAAAACAAATGTTAACATAACAAGAAATGTATATTTTGGAAGTCTTCTTGGATATTTTTATGGGGCAATACTCTATTTTTATAAGAAATACTCTATTATTTAAGAATTTTGAAATTAGTTGTTAGCCAGTAAGCATAGCATAGGCCACATTTAGGGCAAATAAAATTAAATTGCAAAAAATTATATTTTTTAAATATTTGGATGTATTCTAATATTAAATATATATATACACATATATTTATATATTTATATACACATATATGTATATATACACACATATTCATATATGTGTGTATATATGCATATATACATGTATGTATATACACAGTGTATATACATATGTGTGTATTTATGTGTAAATATATGTGTATATTTATGTATAATACATAACACATAATATAAAATAAATATATTTATATATAAATAAATTATATTAAACAATATAAATGTACATACATAAATATATAAAATTAGCCAGGTGTGGTAGTGCACACTTATGTCCTAGCTGCTTAGGAAGCTCAGGTGGGAGGCTCCCTTGAGCTCTGGAGTTCAAGGCTGCAGTGAACCACAGTTGGATCACTGCACTTCAGCCTTGGTGACAGAGAAGGACTCTGTCTCAAAGAAAAACAAAAAAAGAAAAAAATCTCTTAAAATATGAACACTAGAAAGTTCACCTTATCAACATTTAAATATGAGTTATATATTTCAACTGCAATAGTATCTAACTGAAGTTAGAAAACCTCAGATTCTCATTGGCAGAAGATAAAAAGTTAAATTAGCTATGGTACCAAATGAAGCCTGAAAGCCTGAATGACATTAATTTCAGCACACTGTATACTAATTGCTTGTACTTCCTAGAAAAGCAAATAAATTGACCCACATATAGAAAATATGAATAAAAATTGATTTATATTCAAAAACAATCAACCATCATATGAACATGTCAACAGTATGTAATAGTTGAACTGCATTATCAGTGAATAACGTCCTCCAGACAATGAGAGAAGAGAGGTAAAACATTATGAAGCCTTTTGGAATTATGAAAATCTTTGAAAATATTTGCCAGTTAAACTCAGAGGTTTGTTATGCGTTGATTCTATATATTCATAAAGTATAATTCATAATTGCATAATTTCAAACTTGAGTGGCTAGAAAACAGTGATCATAATGAAAAGCAATAGACAATTCAAACAGGTAAGAGTGGAAGGATTTTCTTTGAGGTGAAAATGAGTTCTCTTTTAGATATACAGAACTCGAAAAGTTGTGAAAAAAATATTATAAAGACAGCTTAAAGAGTCAGTTAGATAGAAACCAAAATATTACCTTTTTAATTGGTAAAGATTTTTGGAGAAGGCCAAGGCTAGATAGATGTGTGAATAAGTATGCTGCATATATTTCACTCTAAAACTAGACATGCTTACTCAGCCATTGGAGAATAAATGTAAAGAAGCAAAGCTGTTACCCATTTTTATCATTTTTTTTGGTCTGTTTGTTTGTGTGTGTGTTTTTTGTTTTGTTTTGTTTTGTTTTGTTTTGTTTTGTTTTTGAGACGGAGCCTCACTCTGTCGCCCAGGCTGGAGTGCAGTGGTGCCATCTCGGCTCACTGCAACCTCCCCCTCCCAAGTTCAAGCGATTCTCCTGCCTCAGCCTCCCCAGTAGCTGGGACTAAAGGGGCCCGCCACCACGCCCGGCTAATTTTTTGTATTTTTAGTAGAGATGGGATTTCACCATGTTAGCCAGGATGACCTCCATCTCCTGACCTCGTGATACACCTGCCTCGGCCTCCCAAAGTACTGGGATTACAGGCGTGAGCCATCACGGCCACCTTTTATCATGACTTTTAAGGCATTACCTCCTCGGGAGAGAAAGCAGCTGACCCAGTCTAATCCTGCTTATAATAGAATAACCAGATACATAGGCTACAGTAATTATATTTGCTTGTTAGAGAGTTTTTGTCTATGCACATCTCATAGTAGGATTTCCCTGGTTTAATAGTACTAACAGGAAACAAATCACAGTCTGTAGGTTTAGGACACATGGGTCTCTGGAAAATGTGACACAAGCACTGAAACAATCTTGTTATAAAATGGAGGTTTTCTCACCTGGATGATCACCATATGAGATGACCCAAAACCTTATCTAGAATCTATAACTATTACTCTGTGACAGAGAACATGTGTCTTATGTGAGAAGTGAGTACCTAAAAATCAGACAGGCTGTCCCAGGTCTGGCTGTGCTTTACCTACGCTACTTAGTTGCTTAGATCGTGAAAATTATTAGTAAAGCTTAATACTGGCAAGATCTTTGATTTAGAGAGTTGATTTGGCAATCTGATTGACGGTAGTAGCTCAGATGTGCGCCATGAACAATAATTTCTTTCGGCCAGGATGCAGCTACCGATTCATATTTGGTATAAAGTGGCAAAAGTTTTGAGGCAAATTCTGGGGAATAAATCTCACCAATGGATTCTGAAGTACATAGCATTATACCCAAGGGGTCTGGATAAGTGTATAAGACAGAGTATAAGGATAAAGAAATGTGCAAAAGTTATTTTATTCCGTGGATGTTGCTAGCAACTTTGGAAGAATCCGGTCCTTTGAAAGAGAATAAGATTGTAGAAGTAGGTAAAAGCTGCTAAGTCTTATTTTTAAGAAATATATCAATGTATGGTCTGCTTACACATTTTTGATTACCTGGAGAGATGTCCAATTCTCTCACAGAATAACTCAAGTAAAACCATTACCTAAAAGGCTATATAGGTCACTGAAGCCCCAGGTCAAATTATTACTAAATGCAAAGGACGTCTTATTAAAGAACTCAAACATTTTAAAGAGAAATACTAACAGAAGTATTAGGCGAATTGTCAATGGCATGATTTCTTAGAATTAATAATTATGAGATCTTACTCACTTTAGATACTGCTGAGTAGAAGGGATGACTTAAATCTTTACTACTGATTAATCTTAGTTTTGGAAGTGAAAAATACCCATTCTCCATTTTATTACTGTTTATAATACACCTGTGATCTAAGTCTGTTATGTGGTAGAATTCCTCTAATTTTAAACAGGTCATGGGTCAGCTACACTGGGGGCCGGGGGGGCTTCAGAAAACCCTAATGGATTTCCAAATGTCCTTCTACATAGAAAATCAGAATTCTTGAAATAAGTTTAAAAGTACATTTATATGACACACTCACACTCACATGCAAATATATTGAAGAAAAAATTCTGAACATCTTTTGCATAGCAAATTGAAAGATTTTTGTCATGTAAAAACGTCTTATTTCAAAGCTATGATGAAGTACATATTTCAAAACAAGGCTTTTTGATACTGCATTTTAAAAAGTCTTTCTAAAAATACTATAAAAACAAATGATCTTTACAAGACTATAATAATCTAAAAATAGTAAATAGTGTTGTCTCAGTAGTTGTAGGATTTTTTATTATTTTTAATTTAAAAATTAATGAGTATAATAAAAAGAAAACTTAAGGTTTCTGCTCCATGTAGATATTTTGAATGTAGAGGTTTTTCAACTCTGAATAATTCATTATCTTTATATCATTAAGGGACATTAATTTTTTATTTTAATATTGTTTTGTTACACTCCATGTAAACATACAATATTTATTATCAGATTCAATGCAAATAAACAGAACAATTTAAAGTTTTATCTTTGATTTTGTTGGCAACTGATTTTAGGGTTGTCTAGATAAAGCAAATTGACTTCATTTGGGAAATGTCTTTTTAAGAATATGCATGAACCTCACTGTTTTGCTATTTATTTAAAAATGAAAACAGTTTTATGCTTTTAAGATTACAAATGTGAAACATGCTTATTTAAAAAAATGCATATAAAATACGATTGAAATACAATTGAAAAGAAAAACTTACCTCTTATCCTAATTCCAATTCATAAGTGCTAAAAAAATTTATAAATAGTATGTATTATTCATTATTTTGCAACACAATTACACACACACACACACAAATACACTCACATATTAAAATGGTCATATGCATTTCTTTATTGGATTTTTTTTTATGACAGCAGTTTTATTCAATACCCACTGGTGTGTTGTTGACTACAAATATTCTTATGATTTCTATGTAGGCAATGTATTATTGTATAGCTTGTATACCATTTTGATTCGAGGATAAAAGGTGAGTTTTTAAAAATATTTTCCTACTATTACTTATTATTTTATTGTATTATATTACTATAAGATCATAATTATTGGAATTTTTCTTTTTAGTCTGAAGACAAAAACCTTGTTTTTTACCCTTTTTTTTTTTTCAAACTCTACTTCCATCTGGAATCTTCTAATGAAAGTAAAAGTCTATCACCAATATTATTATCGTTATTATTATTTATTCCTACAATTGTAGATACATGTACAATTTTATCTTTCTGTCTATTAGGAAATTTCTTTAGTCTTGATTTTAAATAAATTCATTATGGTAGGTTTCCAGAGTTTTACATTTTCATCAATTTTCCCTGGTACATGGTGAGTCTCTCAAGTCTTAACCATGTAGTCTCTTAGATGCATATATTCAAACCTTCTTTCTTTTTATTAACTACTATGTTTTTGTCTTTTCATTTTTTCTCATTTTTATCATGCTTTATACATTGATGTGTTTAATTTATCTGATATCCAATTTTATTATATTTTTGTATGATCATTTACAATTATTTATAGTTTCCCCTTGATTCTAGGTAATTCCTTTTCAAATTTATACATTCGATTGTCATTCTGTTCATGCTGCAAAAATATATTGAATGTTAATAATGTGCTAAGATTCACAAAGTAGGTTTTGTGGAAAAAAAGTTATTTTCTTTTTATTTTCAAGTCTATTAATATAAATATAATTCTATGAAATACGTTAGCAATATTTTATATGTAATACAATATTACCTATTATGACAGCTTTCCCTAAGCAAAATATATTTAAACAAAAATGACTATACATAGCAATTCATATTTAGATTAAGGAGACAAAAATAGCCGGCCTGAGAAAATGTCATTTACAAAATTGAAAACTAGAAATCAGGTAGGCACTGGGTAGTAAAGAGAACATTTCGGGAAGAGGGGTGTTTGTGAAAAGAACTTAAGTCGGAAAATATCGTTATTGGTCCAAATTTTTGAAAGAAGCTAAAGTAATTGAAGTTAAACACACTTTGAGGTTGAAGACATTTTGTTCATGCTGCAGACATATATTAAATAGTTACGATATGCAGGCCGTTGTTATAAAGTTAGCAGCAGTGAATTTGTACAGGTCTGCAGCAAACTTGATTCTTACCTCCTTGAAGGAAAGAATTCATCCAAGGACCACAGAGAAGAGTGAGGGTTTATTAAAATGTTTTAGAGCAGGAATGAAAAGAAGTTAAGTACACCTGGAAGATGGCCAAGCAGACAACTTGAGAGATTCAAGTGTGCTGTCTGACCCTTGACTTGGGGTTGGTATCGTTCCAGCGTTTGCTTTATCTTGGGCTGCCCGTATGAACGGTGTGTTCAATGAAGTTGTGCACGTGCTCATTTGACATGTTTTCCCTTACCACTCAAGTGTTCCAAGATAAAAGTCATATACCCGTTAAACACCATTTGACCTCTTAGTGCACATGCTTGAGCCCACTCGGCTAACTCCTGAGATCTTATTGGGAAGCTGCTGATCATTAGCTTCAGGTGTTCTCTGTTGGGAACACTGTCCTGCCCTGGTGCTGCAGCAACCAATTTCTGTTTTGGAAAGACAGTGTAGCAACTGCCTGACCATAACCTTATGGTCGCCACACATTCCTGGTTGGGGCAGAGGGCCCTCTCCTTCCCTGCTCATGTCTGCCTAAGTACCTGCTCTGACGATATCGGTTATCATTACAATTTGCCAAGGATCAATCTAAACTCATCACATGTGTTAATTCTTGAATATGCAAATACTCCTAAAGCATAGGTATCTTTGCTTAGCAACAGAGAAAATTTAGGAATTCAGCAGTTGAGTGATGTGTTTAAGGCCATGCTTGTGGGGAATGACAGGGATACATTTCAATGTTGTTATTCTAGCTATTCAGTTTTCATGACCAATATACTATTCTGCCAGTCATAAATTTCATATTTTAATCTACGGGCAATGGAAAGATTTAATGTTTTGGAATATAAACTTTATTACAAAACATCACATCCAGCTGTCTTGTGCAAAATGACATGAAAATCCGCAAGAATGGAAGTGAGGAAATAAATCAGTAAGCTACTGCTGTACTTTAGGTAGAATTAATACTGATTTTGTTTAGGGCAGTAGTAGTTTTGATGGAGACAATTGTATACTGGGCAATTCATTAAAGAATTTGTGTTGGCCTAAAAACTGTTAGTTAAAAACAAAACCAAAAGAGAAAGATAAATAGAAAAGGGGGAATTTTATTGAAACGGAGGAAAGTGAAGAAGATATAGAGTAGAAAAAAGAAAAAAGATAGATTAGGAAAATATTGAAATGGAGATACCTCAAATGTCCAAATATTTTACTGTTGCATAAGCTCAGGTTTAAGAATAAATGGTAATTATTAAAATGAGAATGAATGAAATTAGCTACAAGAAACAATGTAGCATACATTTAGGTATAAAATAGCATTTAGAAAACATTATTTGGATCCTAAGTGTATTCATTGATACTAGAATCTCATTCCTTTCTTCTTGGCTTTCTCACAGATAGAGGTTACATTTATCTATCTATTTGCTTTAGACATATATTTTACAAACTGCATATTTATTTTATACTGATATTTTCTACATGTGTACACACAATAAAAGTGTAGGTATTTTTATGTCTCTATCTGTGTCTCCATATATATATATATATATATATATATATATATATATATATATTTGTAACTGTATTCTCTGATAGTAAGAAAACTGGTACTAACTATTCATAATATACTTATGTATATGCTCGGTCTAGAATGTATCTGAAATAATTTCTGTACTGCTAATCCATACCACTTTGAAACACAAACCATTATCTTGGATTCAATATTTGTTTATAGTTCTTTATTTTTTTATTTTTGTCTTTGGCTTGATTGTATGTATTCAAAAATCCTGGACTCCAGATCTGTTAAGTTTTCTGTTGTTTTGTTTTGTTTTGTTTTGTTTTTTATTTAAGGTGGATATTTTAGTTATTTGAGATAAACAGAAATTCATTGCTTCTCTTAGTATCCTTTGTTGATTTGTTTGTGAATATGCAAAAAGTTAACATGGTTTTGGAAAGTAGAATTATAGAGACAGGTTATTCAAAGAAGTGTCCCTCTTTAATTCTTCTATCCCATTCCCACACACTTACTTTTCATTTATTTCCAGCTCCTCTGTATAAACAATCTCTCATCATTTGCTATCTTATTTCAAGATTAGAAAAGGAAATAACAAAATAACTTGGTCATTTATTACATCAGAAAGTAATTTAGCCCATAGAATAAAATAAAATTTCATAAATTCCTACTAATATGATCAAATAAACATATACAGGAGAAGGGGAACCATCTCTTCCATAGAGTATAATTTTAATGAGTAAATGTGGAAGACATTGATGGACAAAGAAAAATCACCATACTGAAATAATAAAAATAATTATTTTAAAACTAAGAATTAGTAGGTGAGACTAGTGAGTGAAAGCTTGATGAGACATAAGATATTTAGAGAGTTGCCAAATGTCCTAGAAGAGGTACTGATTAATTATACTTGGCCATATGTTATTTGATCTATAAATTGCTTTATAGTGTTGTATTAATTTTTATTTCATGATTTTAATAATTCTACTGTGATATTTGTCCTGAGAAGTACACCTGGAGTACAGTGAAAAGGCATCATGCCTATAACTCACATGCAAATGGTTGGGGGGAAAATCAACCTATCTATAGATATGATATAGACACATCCCCCACAACACATACACAAAATAAATGTTGTAAAATATTAACATTTTGTGAATCTATGTGAAGGGTGTTCAAAACTTTTTCTGTAAGTCTGAAATTTTTCCAAAGGAAAATATTTTCTAAAAGGTAGAGTTAACAACTGGGGTGTACAGAGTCAATCTAGAACTTAGAACTGAGTCCTGTAAAGCTCAATATTTAAAATGTAAATTTAAAAACTAACAGAAGTGTGTAATTCTCAATTTGCTGCTTTTAATTAGGTATAAGGTATGTAATGTTCTTTTTTAATTCTTTAAATTTATCTACAACCTTAAGCCCTGGTTTTTGTTTGTTTGTGCTTTAGAGACAGGGTCTTGCTCTGTTGCCCAGGCTGGAGTGCAGTGTTTCAATCACAACTTACTACAGTCTCCACTTCCTGGGTTCAATCAATCCTCTCTCCTCTTCCTCCCAAGAAACAAGAACCACAGCCTTGCACCAGCCCACTGGGCTGCTTTTTGTATTTTTCATAGAGATGTTGTTTTGACACGTTGTCCCAGCTGGTCTTAAAATCCTGGGTTCATGTCAACCAGTCTTTGGCCTCTGAAAGTGCTAGAATTATAGGCATGAGCCATCATGCCTGGTCAAAACTTATCTTTATCACAATCTAGATTTGCTTTTGTTTTTGTTTTTGCCATTTCATCATGTTTGTCTTATTTTTCAGATTCATGTATACATTAATTTTGTTGTCCATGTGAATATGAATATGTTCTTTATTTCTTTAATACCATATTTAATTTCTGTATTTCTTCTATACCATATGTAAAACTCTAGATGTGTACCTACATGTGACTTTCATGCCTTCCTCTTTTCATATGTAATAGCTAATTACTTGATTTTATCTCTCTCTCACCTTCAAATGGAGTTAGATTTATTTAGAATCAATTTTATCAAAATGTGTGAAGTACTACAACAACAACAACAAAATTAGGCAGTAGAATGAATAGTAGCCCCTTTCCTGTTTGTTACACACTATATGGTCATTCAATAGAAATGAGCTATATTGCTATACATTATGAATCTGAAGCTGGGGTGGTTATGGGGGACATCCCCAAATGCCGGTGGAATCTCGCACCCAATTGATGTCCAGGCTCTTGACATCATTATGAGAAAAAACTAAAGGATGAGTCAGAAAATAGTTAAAGTATGGAGATATATTGCAAAGGGAAATGTACACACTGAAGAAAGAGGGCTGTGGGCTTACTCAGGAGAGAGACACACACTGGAGTTTGAGATTTCTGTTTGTTTGTTTGTTTGTTTGTTTTACCAAGAAGCGGAATAGTCATGAAACTTTCTGGAAAGAGATGACAATTTCTCACATTTTACACCAAATATGGACATTCTGGGAAATGTCATGGCGCTTGTGGATGTGTGATTTAGTATGTTAATGAGCATGTAATGAGGTGCTAGATGAAACCTAGGTCAGATCCAACACCTGTTGCATTCAGTCGATCTTAGTCAGCTTCTTCTACATATTGTTTTTCAGGATCTTACCAGTCCCTAGCTTCTGCAGCTATTTCAAAAGTTTCCCTTTTCTTAGTCATGTGAAACAGCTTCCCGGAATTTTCTATTCTTCTGTGACCACTCTGTATGATTCCTGTCTCAAATTTATCTTATCATGTATTTTATTTAGCTAATTGGTAGTGGTAAGTAGGACGGAAAGAAGTGGTCATTTTATATATAATCTTTAACTCTATCTGTTTCCTCTTAAATATTCACCCTAAAGTTACTCAACCTGCTTGGGGAAATACTGTTACCAAGGAGTGTGGCCACAAACACTCAGTATATTTGTTTGTTTGTTCTCTCTTTATTCTTTTGCATATCAAGTGAAGATCGTTTACATTAGAGATACTCCCTGAATCTCACTAACTGCTTTGCTAGCTGGGAGCATTTTTTAACACAGATTTTGTTATTTTGTTACAATTCTTTGTCACGTCATGCCCTTAAAGTTTAGGATATTTTTGTGTGTATATGCGCTTGCATGTATCCCACAAGTCATAGATTATTATTTACAAAGAATAACAGCAAGCCAAACTCACACATTTTCTATTTTATTCTTAGTGCAACAGATTGCAGAATTTTGTCTGTGGTAAAGAATGGTTCTCTGAGTGGAAGTCAGCTGGAGCATTTTCGTGTTCCCTGAAATGCCTTCAGATCTCTAGGCACAATCTTCATTTCTGAAGCTAAGGAATTTTTCAGATTCCCAACCACATTTTAATACTGAATTCTTATTTTGTAGAAGGAGTTATATAGTGACTCTGAGCATCTTGCTCTGTTTTTTGAGGCACAGTCTGGTTCTGTCACCAAGGTCAGAGTGCAGTGGAGCCATCACAGCTCACTGCAGGCCTTGACCTTCTGGGCTCTAGAGATCCTCCAACCTCAGCCTCCTGAGCAGCCAGGACTACAGGCACACAGACTGATTCTGGCTAATTTTGTGTGTGTGTGTGTGTGTGTGTGTGTGGTAGAAATGGGATCTTGCTATGTTGCCAGAGCTAATTCTGAACTCCTGGCCTCAAGTAATCCTCCTGCCCTGGTCTCACAAAAAGTGGCCTCAGAAAAAGTGCTGGGCAACTATGACCAGTCACAAACTGCATTTTAATTAGGATATTTCTCAGAATGCTTCTACTTGTTTTTCATAATATTGAATAAGAAAAGTTGAATATTTAAATGATAAGCATTATCTTAGTTTTATATAAACTTCAGTATATGGCAGAAAACCCTCAGGGCTTTGTTACTATTGTGTATTTTAGCATTTATAAAGCTTCTCCCACCATTTTTTATTCTGTTTGTTCTTTTTTTGGTATTTAGTAATTTTGTTTTCTTAATATAGTGCATGTACATATATCTTCTAATAAGTTTACCTTAAAATGAGTCTTTCAGTGTTTCCATTTTTTAAATTTTTTTGTAATTAATGAGAACAATGACATAACAACTTACATATTTTATAATATTCAAATCATAGAGCTTCTGAAAATGAACACAATGCTGGAAATTGTATCTCTTATATTAATATATATGTGCATCTAATGAGTTTTAATTAATGTGCAAAGGTCATTTCAATTATTGTTGATTTGGCTAGTTTTTTCTTACACAGAATTTGAGAGAACTGTACTCAAATAGACTGTATTATTTTAAAACCAAAATAACTACACATGAACATTATATTAAAATATGATCTTCATGATTTAAGAAGAATGTTTTCCATAAAGTCACATCTCTGAAATTATAAGCGAATGTGCTTTGATATAAATGTGAAGGAAATTTTTCACGGTGTGGCAAGCCATGAATAGAATAAAATGTCTTAAAAATGTAATAATTATCTCTTGAACATCAATAAGAAAATCAAATGAATTTTTAGGAGGCAAACAAATATTTTTGTGCCTTTAATACTTGTCAGAACTCATGAGATGATTTCTTATAAATCAGTGTATTTTTAATTTTAATATGCCGTGATATATCAGAATTACTATTATAATTTTTTATTTTAGATTTAATGCAAAAATAATTTATCTAAGTAGCTATTAATTAAAATATCAGATAATTCAATAAAATATACCCTTACTGACTAAAACATAATATATGATGTGCATATAAAATATTATTGATGTCGATCACTTGAAGAGAGAATATGCGTAAATAAAACTATGTTGCATAATGTATTAAAAAGCATATGAACAAGTACAATAGGAATTCAATCTTTATTTTATTTTATTTAGTGGAGAAAGAAACACAGTTTTGCAATAATGTGAGTAACAGATTTTCTAAATTCTAGATGATTGTCTGAATCATGTCACTGTAATGCTCATGTCATTTTCATCTCCAAATAGCTCAATGTGACCTCTTCATCCTTACATTTCAAAATAAGCCTAGGTATCATACTAACAGGATATAAAATATAGTCAAGTAATTAGAGGTGTGAGAAATTAAAAATATTATTAAGGAAGGTGAGTGAAACTGTAAAAATTGACACACTTTTATTGCCATGTTTTTCCTAGATCCCCAATACAAAGAGATTTTTAAATAATACTGAATTATTAGGCTTTTGGAAAATGTCCATGGTACAGATCTTCATTTTTATATCAACAGAAACGTACTGGCTAGGTAAAGCAGTTTAGAGTCAAATTAATCTGTGTTCCCCTTTGTCACATTTTTATTGGCGTGTACAGGTTTAGGTTTGCCATCTAAAAAGTAAAATATCTATATTCATTTCTTCCTAAATAATTTGCTTGTGTATTTGAATATGGTACCACTGGATAAATGACAACATCTTCCTATGAACTTCTGGTAAAAAACGCCAAATGTTATTACTATTATTATTATTATTTTATTGTATTTATTTTTTAAGATGGAGTTTCACTGTACTGCCCAGGCTGGAGTAGAGTGGTGGGATCTCGACTCACTGCAACCTCTGCCGTTCAAACGATTCTCCTGCCTCAGCCTCCCGCCTGGGATTACAGGCACCCATCACCACACCCAGCTAATTTTTTTTTTTTTTTTTTTTTTTTGTATTTTTAGTAGAGACAGGGTTTTATCATGTCCCCTGGCTGCTCTTCAAATCCTGACCTCAGGTGATCCACCCGCCTCAGCCTCCCACCCTCCCATAGCTAGGATTACAGGTGGGAGCCACTGCACCCAGCCCAAATGTTATTATTATGTTATCATTTAGTGTATAAAATGTGATTATGCCTTAGAAAAACTAATACCAAAAATATTAAAGAATCATAGAACAAGGTGCATGCATTAAATCTAACACAGTGCAATTAACAAATACCAAGTTACTGTTTTGTTTTTGTTTTTGTTTTTTCATAGTCTTTTACCTTCTCTCATTGATTCTTCCCTGTTTAAAAAAATAGAATGTAATTTTTGGCCCAGTTCTTCTATAATCAGGTTCTGAGAGAGACTCACTTGCAGGAAGTTTATTAGTGAGTGTGCCTGAGAACAACATTTATAAAAGATTAAAGAAATCCTGGCTTGTACATAATGAAGAGTTGAACAACAATGAAGTTGTTAATAAAGGCTCAATCTATCCAATGGGATCTCTGGAGCTGGGATGAGTTTTTAAAGTTGCGTAGAAATGAGTCAAGGGAAATAACATTTGCTTTATTCTATTGACCAATCAGTAGATGAATGACATTCACAAGAAAGAATGTAAAAGTGCATGGCCAAAAGCAATGAATGGCTGAGAAGGGAATCAGTTATGAGCAGTCAGAAGTTGGGGTAACGGGTGCTTTAATTTTACAATCAGAATCTTGAAATCCTATTTAATTTTCCTCTTAAAATATAATTGTAAGTATAAGAATATCTTAAGTTAAACATAATAAAGCAATATGCCTTGTTGATATTTTTGTTAACAATTTTCTTTCAACTTTGAAACAAATTAGAGCCCATAAACAAGATAAAAGCAAAAGCACAGCAGCGATTCTGTGAAACATATGATCTATTTAGGTACTATTCCTTACCTCTTGTTGTGTTTCCAGTTTCAGAGCTTTGGGGATGTTGCTTCTCATTCCAGGGCTGCCAAACATAGTTGACTATTGTGTCTAATTTGTGAGCAACAGTTGCTTTTCATTTTTCAATGCTGGGGGTCTAAATAGATCACATAATAAACCTTAGAATAAAAGAAGTACTCCTTTTACAACCATCCAATCTGTGCCTGTGCAGATGGCACTATCCTTTCTTTTCTGAAAAACATGTTTTTCTTGTTCCTAATATTTCTGTTTGCCTTTGTTATACTGCATTTTCAATATAGGGTTCACAATTTCATAAACTTCTTGGCTTTACTGAAACTTGATTAACTCTCTTCCTCCTTGAAAACATTGCATATTTTGTTATATCATTCCTCCCTGACTCAGAAGAAGAGGCATTATTACATTTTTCAAACAGTAAAACAGTAAAATCATTCCTTTCATCTAATATGCTCCCTTTGATTTGGCTTTTAACAATATTCCAGCTCTCTTATATCTCAAAAGCATCAATCAGATTCCATCCTTCCTCTTATATCCAATAATGGTTAACTCCCCTCCATCTGTGACAATGATTTAAAAGTCATTTCTTATTATCATTGCAGGATACTGGTCAATTAATTTTCTTGCTTTGATTGTGAAATTCCCGGTAAACAGAATTCTCACTTGATATCAATTTTAACTCACTCAGTAACACACAATGCAATCAAACATAAGTAATTATATTTCATTTTCCTAAAGCTATTTTCTCAAGTCTATGCAAATATTTTTTACCTTATTTGAAAGCTGAATTGAAAACTCGCCCTGAAATAAGTTACTCATTACATCAGGCGGAAGCTCCTTTATCACTTATTAAGCCATAGTATACCTTTCCCTAAGTTTGGTTTGTGCTCCAATGACCTATGGAGAAGTATATAAACTAAAATTACTTTTTTGCCCACTTTATTTGACAAGGGACTATTTTCTTATATTTATTCTTTTAAACCAGATAAGCACCTTAGATAATTCTACTAATTTTATGAGCCAATCTCTCTGTAACACTTTTCTGCCATTAGTATTAATTGAGTTTTACATATTGCACTAGACCATAGTGTTTTCATCTTGGCACTATTGACATTTTAGGCTAGATAAGTTTTTTTGAAACCATCCTGTGTACAGTATGATATTTAACAGCAATATCTTTCACCTCTAACTACTAAATGACATATTTAACATATCTCCTCCAAGTTGTGATAAAAATGTCTCCACACGTTACAACCTGTCCCCTGAGTAGCAAAATTATTTGTGGGGACCATTACAGAGATGAATAAAGAGAGGTTACAGAATTCAGAAGAATTAATATGCAATAATATTAATAGTTTTAGAGCACATACTATATGATGATTAATATTGTTACACATTTACACATTTAATTGCATTAAATATAATCTTTACAGAAAACACTGTGTGATACGTATTATAATCCTCATTTAACACATTAGGAAACTGAGATGCAGAATGATTATTTAGCCTAACCCCCAAAACTTGAAGACTATACATCTGACATGTGGTTAATATCCAAAATATAGAAGGAACACAAACAACTCAATAGCAAAAACAAACAAACAAATAACCTGATTTTACAATGTGAAAATACCTGAAATGATATTTCTTTAAATAAGACATACAAATGGGCAAGAGGTATATTTAAAAAATGCTTAGCATCACTAATCCAACAGGGAAATACAAACCAAAACCACAATGAGATATCACCTTACCCCAGGTAAAATGGCCATTACCAAAAAGACAAAAGAAAGCAAGTGTTTATGAGGATGTAGAAAAAGAGAATCCTTGCACACTGTTGATGAGAATGTAAATTAGTGTAGTCATTATGGAAAATAAGAAAAAGATTCCTCAAAAAATTAAAAATAGAACTATTGGCCGGGTGTGTTGGCTCATGCCTGTAATCCCAGCACTTTGGGAGGCTGAGGTGGGCATATCACAAGGTCAGGAGTTTAAGATCAGCCTAGCCAATATGGTGGAACCTTGTCTCTACTAAAAAATACAAAAATTAACTGAGCGTGGTGGCATGCGCCTGTAGTCCCAGCTACTCGGGAGGCTGAGGCAGGAGAATCACTTGAACCCAGGAGGCAGAGGTTGCAGTGAGCCAAGATAGCACCACTGCACTCCAGCCTGGATGACAGAGTGAGACTCCATCTAAAAAAAAAAAATGATAGTAATAGTAATAGAACTATCACATGATCCAGCAATCTCATTTCTGGGTATATATCCAAAGGAATTGAAATCTGTATGTCAAAGACATACCTGCACCCCCCACATTTATTGCAGCACTGTTCACAAAAGCCAGTAGTATGTGAAATCAACCTAAATGTCCCTTGATGGATTAATGGATAAAGAAAATATGGTATATACACCTAATGGAATATTATTCATCCATAAAATAAATGAAATCCTGCCATTTTCAACACCATGAATGAACCTGGAAGATGTAATGTTAAGTGAAATAAGCCAGGCACAGAAAGACAAATATTCCATGATCTCATTTATATGTGGAATCTTAAAAAGTGGGTCTCAAATACGTAGAGCCAGGAGCAGTATGTAATCTTAACATTTTGGGAGAACAAGGTGAGAGTTTTGCTTGAGCCCAAGAGTTTTAGACTAGCCTGGACAACCAAGCAAGAAAGACTCTGTCTCTATAAAAAGAGTCTAGGCATGGTGACATGCACCTGTAGTCCCAGCAACTTAAGAGGCTGAGGTGGGAAGATTGCTTGAACCCTGGAGTTTGAGGCGTCAGTGAACCATGATTGCACCACTGCACTCCAGCCTGGGCAACAGAGTGAGACCTTGTATCAAAGAAAAAGAGAGAGAGAGAGAGAGAGAGAGAGAGAGAGAGAGAGAGAGAGAGAGAGAGAGAAAGTCAATGGTTGTTACCAGAAGCTGGGGAAATTAGGAGGGAGTAGAGCGCATGGGGCATGTTTATCAAATGATGCATAATTAATGTTAAAGAGAAGAAATATTATTTCAAAAGATCTATTGTACAGCAAGGTGACTATAGTTAATGAGGACATATTGTGCTCTGGAAAATTTAAAGAGTGGATGTTTTGTGCTTTCACCAAAAAAAAAAAAAAAAAAAAAAATGATGACTATATGAGGCAATGCATTCCATTAATTAGCCAGACTTCACCAGTCTGGAATGCATATGTACTTCAAAACACCATGTGATACATAATAAAACCAAAATATCACCTGTCAAATAAATACTGAAATAAATAAGTAAAAATAAAAATAAACCCATTTACTTTAACCTTAGCATCCATGCTAAGGTTAAACATCCACACAACAATTTGCCTATAACCCAAATTCCACAGAAAGACCAGAAGTAGAGAAAACCTAAAAAAAAAAAAAATTACTAAAAGAGTGAATTTTCAAACCTTAAGAGAAAGACAGAGAGAGAATCAAATACATGCTTCTAAGGATAGGAAGTAAAAGCAGAAAGTATACACATGTTTAAGGAGTTTGAGGAAAAAAGGCAGAAAATTAGGTCACAACCACAAGTAAAACATGAATTAAAGCTATAATGTAGTAGGATATTTTTTCTACTTTCCTTATTGCAAATCCATCCATTATTTTTTTTATTATTTATTTATTTATTTATTTATTTATTTATTTTTATTATACTTTAAGTTCTAGGGTACATGTGCATAACGTGCAAGTTTGTTACATATGTATATTTGTGCCATGTTGGTGTGCTGCACCCATCAGCTCGTCAGCACCCATCAATTCATCATTTATATCATGTATAACTCCCCAATGCAATCCCTCCCTCCTCCCCTCTCCCCCCTCCCCATGATGGGTCCCAGTGTGTGATGTTCCCCTTCCCGAGTCCAAGTGACCTCATTGTTCAGTTCCCACCTATGAGTGAGAACATGCGGTGTTTGGTTTTCTCTTCTTGTGATAGTTTGCTAAGAATGATGGTTTCCAGCTACATCCATGTCCCTACAAAGGACGCAAACTCATCCTTTTTTATGGCTGCATAGTATTCCATGGTGTATATGTACCACATTTTCTTAATCCAGTCTGTCACAGATGGACATTTGGGTTGATTCCAAGTCTTTGCTATCGTGAATAGTGCTGCAATAAACATACGTATGCATATGTTTTGTAGTAGAATAATTTATAATCCTTTGGGTATATACCCCGTAATGGGATGGCTGGGTCATATGGTACATCTAGTTCTAGATCCTTGAGGAATTGCCATACTGTTTTCCATAATGGTTGAACTAGTTTACAATCCCACCAACAGTGTAAAAGTGTTCCTATTTCTCCACATCCTCTCCAGCACCTGTTGTTTCCTGACTTTTTAATGATTGCCATTCTAACTGGTGTGAGATGGTATCTCATTGTGGTTTTGATTTGCATTTCTCTGACGGCGAGTGATGATGAGCATTTTTTCATGTGTCTGTTGGCTGTATGAATGTCTTCTTTTGAGAAATGTCTGTTCATATCCTTTGCCCACTTTTTGATGGGGTTGTTTGTTTTCTTCTTGGATCTTTGTTTGAGTTCTTTGTAGATTCTGGATATTAGCCCTTTGTCAGATGAGTAGATTGCAAAAATTTTCTCCCATTCTGTAGGCCGCCTGTTCACTCTGATGGTAGTTTCTTTTGCTGCGCAGAAGCTCTTTAGTTTAATTAGATCCCATTTGTCAATTTTGGCTTTTGCTGCCATTGCTTTTGGTGTTTTAGACATGAAGTCCTTGCCCATGCCTATGTCCTGAATGGTACTAGCTAGATTTTCTTCTAGGGTTTTTATGGTATTAGGTCTAACATTTAAGTCTCTAATCCATCTTGAATTAATCTTCGTATAAGGAGTAAGGAAAGTATCCAGTTTCAGCTTTCTACTTATGACTAGCCAATTTTCCCAGCACCATTTATTAAATACGAAATCCTTTCCCCATTTCTTGTTTCTCTCAGGTTTGTCAAAGATCAGATGGCTGTAGATGTGTGGTATTATTTCTGAGGACTCTGTTCTGTTCCATTGGTCCATATCTCTGTTTTGGTACTAGTACCATGCTGTTTTGGTTACTGTAGCCTTGTAGTATAGTTTGAAGTCAGGTAGCATGATGCCTCCAGCTTTGTCCTTTTGACTTAGGATTGTCTTGGCAATGCGGGCTCTTTTTTGGTTCCATATGAACTTTAAAGCAGTTTTTTCCAATTCTGTGAAGAAACTCATTGGTAGCTTGATGGGGATGACACTGAATCTATAAATAACCTTGGGCAGTATGGCCATTTTCACGATATTGATTCTTCCTATCCATGAGCATGGTATGTTCTTCCATTTGTCTGTGTCCTCTTTGATTTCACTGAGCAGTGGTTTATAGTTCTCCTTGAAGAGGTCCTTGACATCCCTTGTAAGTTGGATTCCTAGGTATTTTATTCTCTCTGAAGCAATTGTGAATGGAAGTTCATTCCTGATTTGGCTCTCTGCTTGTCTCTTACTGGTGTATAAGAATGCTTGTGATTTTTGCACATTAATTTTGTATCCTGAGACTTTGCTGAAGTTGCTTATCAGCTTAAGGAGATTTTGGGCTGAGACGATGGGGTTTTCTAAATATGCAATCATGTCATCTGCAAACAGGGACAATTTGACTTCTTCTTTTCCTAACTGAATACCCTTGATTTCTTTCTCTTGCCTGATTGCCCTAGCCAGAACTTCCAACACTATGTTGAATAGGAGTGGTGAGAGAGGGCATCCCTGTCTTGTGCCAGTTTTCAAAGGGAATTTTTCCAGTTTTTGCCCATTCAGTATGATATTAGCTGTGGGTTTGTCATAAATAGCTCTTATTATTTTGAGGTACGTTCCATCAATACCGAATTTATTGAGCGTTTTTAGCATGAAGGGCTGTTGAATTTTGTCAAAAGCCTTTTCTGCATCTATTGAGATAATCATGTGGTTCTTGACTTTGGTTCTGTTTATATGCTGGATTACATTTATTGATTTGCGAATGTTGAACCAGCCTTGCATCCCAGGGATGAAGCCCACTTGATCATGGTGGATAAGCTTTTGGATGTGCTGCTGAATCCGATTTGCCAGTATTTTATTGAGGATTTTTGCATCGATGTTCATCAGGGACATTGGTCTAAAATTCTCTTTTTTTGTTGTGTCTCTGCCAGGCTTTGGTATCAGGATGATGTTGGCCTCATAAAATGAGTTTGGGAGGATTCCCTCTTTTTCTATTGATTGGAATAGTTTCAGAAGGAATGGTACCAGCTCCTCCTTGTACCTCTGGTAGAATTCAGCTGTGAATCCATCTGGTCCTGGACTTTTTTTGGTGGGTAGGCTATTAATTGTTGCCTCAATTTCAGAGCCTGCTATTGGTCTATTCAGGGATTCAACTTCTTCCTGGTTTAGTCTTGGGAGAGTGTAAGTGTCCAGAAAATTATCCATTTCTTCTAGATTTTCTAGTTGATTTGCATAGAGGTGTTTATAGTATTCTCTGATGGTAGTTTATATTTCTGTGGGGTCGGTGGTGATATCCCCTTTATCATTTTTTATTGCATCTATTTGATTCCTCTCTCTTTTCTTCTTTATTAGTCTTGCTAGCGGTCTGTCAATTTTGTTGATCTTTTCAAAAAACCAACTCCTGGATTCATTGATTTTTTGGAGGGTTTTTTGTGTCTCTATCTCCTTCAGTTCTGCCCTGATCTTAGTTATTTCTTGCCTTCTGCTAGCTTTTGAATGTGTTTGCTCTTGCCTCTCTAGTTCTTTTAATTGTGATGTTAGAGTGTCAATTTTAGATCTTTCCTGCTTTCTCTTGTGGGCATTTAGTGCTATAAATTTCCCTCTCCACACTGCTTTAAATGTGTCCCAGAGATTCTGGTATGTTGTATCTTTGTTCTCATTGGTTTCAAAGAACATCTTTATTTCTGCTTTCATTTCGTTATGTACCCAGTAGTCATTCAGGAGCAGGTTGTTCAGTTTCCATGTAGTTCAGCGGTTTTGATAGAGTTTCTTAGTCCTGAGTTCTAGTTTGATTGCACTGTGATCTGAGAGACAGTTTGTTATAATTTCTGTTCTTTTACATTTGCTGAGGAGTGCTTTACTTCCAATTATGTGGTCAATTTTGGTATAAGTGTGATGTGGTGCTGAGAAGAATGTATATTCTGTTGATTTGGGGTGGAGAGTTCTATAGATGTCTCTTAGGTCCGCTTGGTGCAGAGATGAGTTCAATTCCTGGATATCCTTGTTAACTTTCTGTCTCGTTGATCTGTCTAATGTTGACAGTGGAGTGTTGAAGTCTCCCATTATTATTGTATGGGAGTCTAAGTCTCTTTGTAAGTCTCTAAGGACTTGCTTTATGAATCTGGGTGCTCCTGTGTTGGGTGCATATATATTTAGGAGAGTTAGCTCTTCCTGTTGAATTGATCCCTTTACCATTATGTAATGGCCTTCTTTGTCTCTTTTGATCTTTGATGGTTTAAAGTCTGTTTTATCAGAGACTAGGATTGCAACCCCTGCTTTTTTTTGTTCTCCATTTGCTTGGTAGATCTTCCTCCATCCCTTTATTTTGAGCCTATGTATGTCTCTGCCTGTGAGATGGGTCTCCTGAATACAGCAGACTGATGGGTCTTGACTCTTTATCCAGTTTGCCAGTCTGTGTCTTTTAATTGGAGCATTTAGTCCATTTACATTTAAGGTTAATAATGTTATGTGTGAACTTGATCCTGTCATTATGATATTAACTGGTGATTTTGCTCGTTAGTTGATGCAGTTTCTTCCTAGCCTCGATGGTCTTTACATTTTGGCATGTTTTTGCAATGGCTGGTACCAGTTGTTCCTTTCCATGTTTAGGGCTTCCTTCAGGGTCTCTTGTAAGGCAGGCCTGGTGGTGACAAAATCTCTAAGCATTTGCTTATCTGTAAAGGATTTTATTTCTCCTTCACTGATGAAACTTAGTTTGGCTGGATATGAAATTCTGGGTTTAAAATTCTTTTCTTTAAGAACGTTGAATATTGGCCCCCACTCTCTTCTGGCTTGGAGAGTTTCTGCCGAGAGATCTGCTGTTAGTCTGATGGGCTTCTCTTTGTGGGTAACCCAACCTTTCTCTCTGGCTGCCCTTAAGATTTTTTCCTTCATTTCAACTTTGGTGAATCTGGCAATTATGTGTCTTGGAGTTGCTCTTCTCGAGGAGTATCTTTGTGACATTCTCTGTATTTCCTGAATTTGAATGTTGGCCTTCCCTACTAGGTTGAGGAAGTTCTCCTGGATGATATCCTGAAGAGTGTTTTCCAACTTGGTTCCATTTTCCCCCTCACTTTCAGGCACCCCAATCAGACGTAGATTTGGTTTCTTCCAGTTGATCGAGTCAGTTACTGAAGCTTGTGCATTTGTCACATATTTCTCGTGTCATGGTTTTCATCTCTGTCATTTCGTTTATGACCTTCTCTGCATTAATTAGTCTAGCTGTCAATTCTCCACTGTTTTTTCAAGACTTTTAGTTTCTTTGCACTGGGTACGTAATTCCTCCTTTATCTCTGAGAAGTTTGATGGACTGAAGCCTTCTTCTCTCATCTCGTCAAAGTCATTCTCTGACCAGCTTCGATCCGTTGCTTGCGATGGGCTGCGCTCCTTTGCAGGGGGAGATGCGCTCTTATTTTTTGAATTTCCAGCTTTTCTGCCCTGCTTCTTCCCCATCTTTGTGGTTTTATCTTTCTCTGGTCTTTGATGATGGTGACGTACTGATGGGGTTTTGGTATAGGTGTCCTTCCTGTTTGATAGTTTTCCTTCTGACAGTCAGGACCCTCAGCTATAGGTCTGTTGGAGATTGCTTGAGGTCCACTCCAGACCCTGTTTGCCTGGGTATCAGCAGCAGAGGTTGCAGAAGATAGAATATTGCTGAACAGCGAGTGTACCTGTCTGATTCTTACTTTGGAAGCTTCCTCTCAGGGGTGTACTCCACCCTGTGAGGTGTGGGGTGTCAGGCTGCCCCTAGTGGGGGATGTCTCCCAGTTAGGCTACTCAGTGGTCAGGGATCCACTTGAGCAGGCAGTCTGTCCCTTCTCAGATCTCAACCTCCGTGTTGGGAGATCCACTGCTCTCTTCAAAGCTGTCAGACAGAGTCGTTCACGTCTGCTCAGGCCTCTGCTGCTTCCCCTGTTGTTTTTCAGCTGTGCCCTGTCCCCAGAGGTGGAGTCTATAGAGACAGGCAGGTTTCCTTGAGCTGCTGTGAGCTCCACCCAGTTCGAGCTTCCCAGTGGCTTTGTTTACCTACTTAAGCCTCAGCAATGGCGGGCGCCCCTCCCCCAGCCTCGCTGCTGCCTTGCGGTTAGATCGCCGCAGACTGCTGTGTTAGCAATGAGGGAGGCTCCGTGGGCGTGGGACCCTCCCGGCCAGGTGAGGGATATATTCTTCTGCTGTGCCCGTTTGCTTAAAGCGTGGTATTGGGGTGGGAGTTACCCGATTTTCCAGGTGTTGTGTGTCTCAGTTCCCCTGGCTAGGAAAAGGGATTCCCTTCCCCCTTGCACTTCCCAGGTGAGGCGATGCCTCGCCCTGCTTCAGCTCTTGCTGGTCAGGCTGCAGCAGCTGACCAGCACCGATTGTCCGGCACTCCCTAGTGAGATGACCCCAGTACCTCAGTTGAAAATGCAGAAATCACCAGTCTTCTGTGTCGCTCGCGCTGGGAGTTGGAGACTGGAGCTGTTCCTATTCGGCCATCTTGCTCTGTCCCCAAATCCATTATTTTTGATCAATAACTTTTTAAGAATGTCTCTTTACTTTTGGCCACAGATTGAGGTCAGTGATATGAGGAATAACAAGCAAAATATGGTTACATTTACAAGTAGAAATCTAGTAACTGTAGACTTGTAAAGCATATATTTTACATTGTGTCACAGAGTTCTGTTTTGATTTTGTTAACGATATAAGGAAAATAAAATAAGTTCCCATAAACATAAACTGGAAGTAAACATTATTGTTTCTGGTTGTACTAAGTTCACAGTGTCTTTTATTCTAAGAATTTTCAAAGGCTCATAGCTGCAAGATGTTAAGAAATTGTATACTGTATATGAGTAGACCACAGGTAGAACATCATACAGTTAGGGTTCCACAGTCCACTTCCCAGGGAATACAATAAACAGTGGTGGCAACGTGCAGCCAGTCAGGTGGGCAAGACAATAATATGCTAGAATGAAGTAGAGTTTTAAAAAAAAACTCAGATGATTGCACTATCCAAAAAAATGGTAAGTCTGTGTACAATTGTACAAAGTGTCAAGACTACTTTAAATTGGGTTTAGAAGGAAAAATAACAGTAAATTCTGAATCAACTAAACCAAATGAAAACTCATATCAGGCTGTCCAATCCAGTGCACACACTACATAATAGCTAAGGATGATGAGACATCTAATAAAGAAAATGTTTGGAGATGGACTTAAAAAATAATAGAAGGGGTTGTTGTGCTGCTCATTCCAGTGTGGAGTAAAAGAGTAAAAAGTAAGAACAGTCTTTAAAGGATGTGTCACAGATGCCAAAATTAATATTCCAATATATGAGGCAATATACCTTGTAAATATCTGTATTTTCCTCTCAAAATTTAGGCTATTGCATTATTCACAAACAAAAAAAAAATCATGACCATCTAAGTATTTAGGGTATGTCTTCATATAATATTAGTGGGGATCCTGGTTACTGGGATTGTGTGAAGAGAAGAGAGAAAAAAATAGAACATGAAAGGTGGATGACAGTTATTAAAATAGTTGGGAGTAGTTTGATTTTAATGTCATGATAGCAGAAATCAAAACAGGTGACTCAGGCATATGAATGACAATTGTTACATAAGTATGACAAAATATAAAGATTTTAATGAATTAAACAACTCAACATCTAACATTTATGACCACATAAAAATAAGTCTTAGTGTAAGATTTTAGTACTATTGTACTCTTGTGTTAGCTAATGATAACAAAATTATAGTATGGCAATAAAAATAGTGACTATGTTTTGAAAAAGATCAAACCATGTGTTCTAGTAAATGACTGATAACATAGTTCTTTAAGCTAACTACCTATATAAATATATACATCTTATTGTCATAATATCAATGTACCTGAATTAAAATACATGTAACCTCCTAGGGGTTTATTTAGAATCATGGTGATGTATTAAGTTTTTTTGTTTTCTTTCTGTTTATTACAAGGAATTTTAGCAAACAATTCCTGAAAAGTTTTGCAAAAACAAATTCAAATGAAATTTTAAATTGACCTCCAGAAATACATTGTCAAATAGAAGTCAAGTGGATTGTAGTTTCTATCTCATATTCAAGTGGATTGTACATTAAAAAAGTGCCTCCTTGTACCTATAAAACATGCACTTATATCTGTAAATGGATTAACAGGAGAAATTACAATTTCTTTTAATCGTAACAAGAAACAGACTTGTTAGCAATAAAGACAATGTCATGTTTAAGTTGGATCAACTTTTTCAGTCAATGCAAATATATAGGGCATAGGGCATAATATAACCACACACTGTATTTTTTGTTTTTTTTTTCCTTTGGAAGACATGATTCTACATTGCATGTTTTTTTGTCTATTCCAAAGAGACTCAGTTAACACAAATATTACCCTCAAATTTTCTCTAATTTTAAGTACATTCTAATGGGGAAAATTTACAAAAAAAAAAAAAAAAAAAAATCCTCTAAAAGGAAAAGAGGACCCTTCTTCCCCAAAGGAGTGTTTGATGAGAAACCCAGGAATGTTGTGTTACTCAGTCACAAAGTAATATTGTTAAAGTAGGCAGATAGCCAGACATGAGCAGGAGAGAGGAGACCCTGAGACAAGGGAGGTGTGGAAAATCTCACAGCTCTAAGATCATGTGAAATATCCATCCTGAATATAAGCAGAGAGGAGGGAAAACACCTAAGAAAGAAACGCCCCTTAAGATGGCCACTAATCATTCACATTGCAGATGAACTGTCAGAATGTAGCTAGGTACACATTGATAAGGGGAAAGGGCAAAGGAGGAAGTTCCTAGGAAATACACAAGCAATAAGGGTAGATTTCAACATCATACCACCTCCCTGGTATGACATTAACGAGCAATGCAACCACTTGGTAGATTTGTATCCAGCACTGGCCAGCACATGCACACCAACTACTTATTAATTATCAAGCTTGGGGTTGGGACTAGGTGAGGCCAGGAAGGGGATTTAGACAGAAGTGGAAAATCTAGACAAAGAAAAAAGGCAGAAACAAGACAGAGGCGGGAATTTCAAGAAACAATGTGACATCCTAAAAACTCAACAAGGAACTCTTGGGCTGCTGCTGGCTCATTTCCCTTCAGCAGCCCACTCTGCTTCATGTCTTCAGAGTGTACTGTCTCTCTAAATAAACTCTCTGCTCTAGATTTTCTTTCGATAAATATTCTTTTTTTGACTAAATCAGTCACTTGGATGATTCTTTCTCCAAGATAGACTAAGAATCAAGGATTCCTGCACTTCCCACTAGCAAAATCAGTGTCATAGCCTTCACATCACTGAAAGTCCTGGTGGGCACAGAAGGAGCTCATGGATCCTACAGTAAGAAGAGCCTATAGAGGTCGAAACATACTACCATGCTTATTCAAAGATCCCTCATATGTCAGCAGAAACAAAACCATTCAGCATTTTAAAATACTGAGATAGTCTATGTCTTTAATGTGCGGCAAAAGAGAGAATAATTTAAATCAGGACTAACATATTGTGTATACTAAAATTTCATTTGAGCAATGATTATTTTTCAAGAATTTTTTTATATTTTAGGTTATGTCTTTGAAAGTAGGGATGGTATGCCTTGTTTGCTGCCAATCTCCAAATCCTGGAAGATATGCCTGTCACATATTAAGGACACAAAACCATATGTTTTATTTATGAAAATTAAATTAAGCCATGAATTTATAAGCTCTCTTAGAAAATTGCTAAAAGAATAAAAACAGCCTAGGGATTAGTAGGTGGCTTTACCAGTAATATAATTGGAGTATTTGACAATTTTGTGGACTTACTGCTCAACACTTAAATCAAGTTGCATGAGAAGAAAACTAAAATGATTACTGAATTTTAAGAAGTGCATGTAGCAAATAAGAAATTTTTTTAAAAAACTCATATGTATCCCTCACTTCCCAGCTTAAATCCCTTCATTACTACTCCCCTTTGAAGTATGATATTTTTTAAGTTATAAGAAAAATTTTTTTGAGAAATGCTTCTCATCCATCCCTTCTTCTCTGCATCTTCCACTTCTTATTTGCATGTCCCACTTCTTATTTGCATGCCCCAATCTCTCTGTCTTGTGTTCAATTTCCTGCCTAAGCATGCTGCTCCCTCTCCCCACTAAGCTCTCTGTCTAAACATGTTGCCTTAGTCTTCTTCTGACTAATTTGCATATATGTTTTAGCCCTTAACTTTAAGCCTTCAGACTTAGTGTAAGTCCTTCTCCAAACATGTCCCTGTGCCATGTTCCCACTGTTATATCACTTACGACATTATGTCAATATACCTTGGCTACTCGTAAGTTTCCTGATCTTGACATCAAATATGAGAAACACAGACTCCATGGGAATTGCTTTTTGAAATATCTTGTGCCTAGTATGAGTTTTGTCACATAGTAGGTGTTAAGTAGCTTTTTATTTAATGGCTGAATTAATGTATATCTTATTGCATGAATAAACAAATTTGGAGCAACTGATTTTTCTAAACTGTCGCTTGGAGAGTGCAAAGAATGATTTTATATTTTCATTTGTACCTCCCACACACTACACAGCCATATCCAATATAATTCAAAAACATATTATTTTTTGAACAAGGAACAAGGGAGAGATAGAAACACATACTATAAACAAACTATTTTATATAAGGGGTTTTACACAATTCAAGAAGCAAACTCACTAAGTTTCTGATTACAATGAACAATGTAAGGTATTTAATTTAACCTTAGAAATAATTTTAAAACAATATGGAATATAGTATTTTCCTCAATCTTATACAAATTTATAATAACATCATCTGATTTTGAATACATTTTTTAATAAGAACTAGAAGTAGAATTGGAAGAAGTTGAATTATGATGTCTCTTCTGAGATTCTTTTAGGGAGAATTACTATCTAATACAAAGGTTTTCACACTTTATTTCAAGTTTCGTATATCTACCATCTTGCCTCTATTCCAACTCTCCTTCTCCCCAATATTCCCATTTTCTTGTTTCTGCCCTCCTGATCATTCAATTAGGCTATTTAACACAGCACATGTACCCATATACATTCTAATCTTGGTTAACTTCCTGTGCTACATAAAATGGATAATTAGATTAACATATGAAGCTTTGTCATTGAGGAGAGTTCCCATACCCCATGCCTTTCCAGAGCATTGCTTAGTGCAACTACTCTACATCTTCCGCTTACATTTGTATCCCATGCCAACCCTCAGTAAACCAGGCCCAGGCTTTTTCCTTTTCTATCAGCTGATTATGTATGATCAACAATATGGCCATAGAACTGAGGGAGGGTTGTGATGCTACTACAGCATTAGTGAACGACATGGTTTCTGGGAACTGTGCCATTGTGCCTTGATTTTTCACCTACTTAAAAACAGATATGCAACTGCCAAGCATAGTATAGATTTCTTCTTGAGTCTGCTTGATTTTATGATTTGGTGCCCAGAATAGGACTTGATAGTCAGTTACAAATACATAGACACTTGGTGTTCACTGTTTAAGTGCTTAATTACTTCTAAGCCATGTTAAATGTTGTTTTTAAAATGGAATCTAATTATCTGCTACAGATGGTCTAAGCCTTGCTTCAGGATCTCAAGAGCCAATGTTTCGCTTCTCCTTCTGGGCTTGCCAAACCTCTTTGCAGCAGCATTTTTTTTTTCAGTTATTAATATAACTAATATTATTGAGTCTACTTGGTCAATATTATTGGGTGGCAGAGCTTCTTTTATCATATACTGAGCACTTTCCTGTTCTAGAACCCACTGGAAAACTTATTTCACTGGGCATATGATCTGGTGAAGTATTTTCCAGTGTGGAATAAGCTGCCTCTGGAATCCCAAAGGCCAACCAGGTATTATTAATTATTCTTCACAGTGATAAGAGCAAAATTGATTAATAAGTGAGGCAATACCAATCCACTAAGAATTCATTCTCTATCAGATAGTTAGTGCCAATCATATTTTACAGATTAGGAAAGTAATAACTTGGCCAAACTACTAATGCCATTTTATATCTATGTTCAAGGTAAAAATAAACTTACAATATATCCTATAAAATATTTCTTTTTAAAAAGATACAAGTATTTTACTTACACTTTCTTCATGTCATTTATAAAATAAAATTTGACTCTATATATTGTGAAAATGAATGGGTATTATTCCGAAAGATCAAAACATTTTGAGGTATGCTAAGCTTTAAGACCATTTTTGAATCATGAGTTTAACATGCCTGTTCGTGCTCAAAAATACAGATTTTGGTAATGTATTTTCTAAAAATGTAATCTCACATGACTTTATTTCAGCCATTAATTTTGAGTAAGCACACATTGAAATTAGTGTTATAAAATATAAATGAATGTTTCATATAGTGTAAAAGATCTAAAGTGTTTCTATATAAAGTTGAGGTGCAAACCTTTTACATATAATAGCTGATGTCTCCATTGCTCTGGTGGAAATAGTGTTGCTGTTCATTCATTCCTTTACCTAGCAACAGCTGTATTCCTCGTAACTCTAGAGAAGTAAATACAGTTCATTTTTCCTTTTATTTAAATTTTTCCATTTTTATCTTTATTTTTTAGAGATGGAGGTCTCGTGTTGCTGAGGCTGAAGCATAGTCCCATATCATAGTTCACTACAGCCTCAAACTTGTGGGCTTAAATGATCCTCCTGCCTCAGCCACCCAAGGGGCTGGGAGTAAAAACACAAGCCACTGAACCTGACTACAGCTCATTCCTTTTAATCAGTGTGCTAAACCATGCACCTGGTGCATTTGACTTAGGGTGCTGTTGAGAGAGTAAGCAGTTAGAGGCTGGTTAGGCAGAGAGAAAGGGAGGGTCTCGGGAGAAGGACAGAGAAAAGCAATCTTCACAGGAACAACCTCAGAACAGCACCTACACTCCCTCTGTTAATGTGGTTAAGAATGTCCCCTTGTACCAGGATGTTGCTTAGAAGGGACTGTCCCAACCTTGGCTCAGGAACAATAAATCAACCCAAATGTCTTTAACTTGACCCAGCTCATTATAATGTCATTCACGTGGCCTGAGCATTGTGGGTTTTGCTCCACTATGGATTTTGCTTAGGCACTAATGGGTTATAACCAAAATGGAGTCACTCGGGCCAACCCCAGGCATGCACAGATTCAACACCCCTTGGAGGGAACTTTACTCTTCCCATTTGAGAAAAGCCCACAGAAGAATTCCTGGTCTCTGCCACATGAAGGACACAGCAGAACTCAGCTTTGTTTCTGGCAACCTGCTTTCAGGCCCCTTATCTTTGGTAAGAGCTTTCCTTTTGCTTAATAAATCCTATTCTACTCACTCTCCAGTGTCCACATGCCTCATTCTTCTTGGTCATGGGACAAGAACTCTGACCTAGCTGAATTAAGGACTAAGCAAACTGCAATACTGTTACTGAAAAAAAAAAAAAAATTAAAAATTATAAATACCTAAAGAAGTTTTCTTAAAAATATATATATAATCATACTATCTTATGGTTCAACAAACAAGTAACCAGAAAATGTATTTTAAAATGTTCATTCAGTTAGTTTTCCTTAAGATGGAAAAAAAAAAAGTGTAACATAAATGTCTGTTAGTACATTTTTGAAATCTAACCACTAACTTCGAAGAGTAGGAGTATGACACTTAGGGAAAGCTACTTTTTTCTTTGTGCTCAATTATCTATGCAGACTCACTGCTTACTCTAGGGTGTTAAACAGTATGTCCTCTAGTCACTAGAACCAGTTTCAGACACATTAGATGAATAGATACAATAATAGATACATAGATACATAAATATATAGATACATAGAATGTTACTAATCTTGCTTTGTAGTGTGTGGGCTCTTTTCATCTGGTAACTCACATTAGTTTTGATAGTTTTTCTGCACTATTTTTTTGGTGATTTCATTCTACTTGTTTTCTCAAATTTTTTTCTTTTTTTTTTTTTTTTTTGCACTCCTATTTTTGGACACTGTCTTCTAATTGCTGTATCATCTTTTCTACTTTCCATCACATTTATTTCTGCTTTACTGCCTCAAACAATTTTCAACCTTTATTACAGAACTTCAATTGGAAGTGTTCCAATTTCTGCTATTATGTTTTCATTTTCAACAGTTTTTCTTCTTTTTCAGAATATTATTTACTATAGGATATTGTTATATTTAAAAAATGCTATTTCTTATCTTATCACTCATATTAGTGAAAAATTTCTGCAGTTTTGTCACCCTATATAACCTTGAATTTCCTCTGTTACTTTGTTCTCATTTATTTGAGTTTTTAATTTTCCATGTTACAAGCTTTCTAAAAATATATAATTTTTCAGTGTCTATTCATGATTAAGAATGAGGGACTAACGGTAAGATTGGAAACTCAAAGTGTATCTGTTAGACTTGCTGACTTTTGAGTTTTACTGGATAATGATTTCAATTGTTTTTGGTGTATACCAAAATGAGAAGCCAATATTTCAGTCTTTGCTCTTTAGTTTCCAAAAAGAGTCTTCTAGGCTCCTTCTTAAAGTGTTCTGGATAGTAGATAGAAGAGGGCCAGATTTCTGCATTCAATAGTATTAATTACCTCCATCTCCCAGTTTTTAGTAAATCCCTTATGCTCTCAAATCTCTTAGCCTTCACCAACTCACACACTGCACATTTTATCTTTGTAGATAATTATTCTCTGGATCTCTTTCTATGTGAAGGAAAAGTTTCTGCCTTGTGCTATAGATTTAGAGAGGTTACCTAAGTATGCTTCTCAGATTTTCATCTAATCTTCTTTGCTTTGTCCTGATATCTTTTAATTTTCACTGGAGTGAAACATGGTACTCCATATTCTTGGACATTTTAAAGAATTCTGTCATGTGAATTGTTTTGTTGTCATCTTTCTCCATAGATGTATTAAATCCAGCTTGTTGAGGGTTTGCAAGTCAGATATCAGACATTCATGTATTTTCATACTTTTGTAGATTGAAAGTTTTCCTAAAGTTTTCATGGATTTAATGGGCAT